>NC_142949.1:3432691-3455191 GCF_046866305.1 Octopus bimaculoides | reverse complement strand
CGCCTTTTTCTTATATTCTTGGGTAATTTTGACAGTTATGATTTATTTCTCACAATATCTTTTGTCTGTAGGTATTTTTCTTTCTCTGTTTTTTTTCTGTAATTCGGCTAAATACATATTATAAGCACACAGACACGCGCGTACACACGCACACACAAACAAGCACACGCACACACAGCATTCACATATATATGAGCATGTGAGTATATGTATAAATGAGTACACATACACACGCGCATACGTACAAACATATCCATATTTAAATATATATATATATATGTGTGTGTGTGCGCTTGTTTGTTTGTATATACATATATATATATATATATATATAAATGTGTGTATATATATATATATATATATATATACCTATATATACGCACATGTTTATATGTAGCCATGTTTATGACATGTCTATGACAAAACATATGTATATATAGATACATGTATGTACATATATGTGTGTGTATGAATACATATGTACACTCGTACACACGCATGCACACACATACAGTGATACACACATGTATATAGGTATATAGGTAAATATATACATTACAAATGTACACATCTTTATACACCAATGGAAAGCGATATACTCCGCTAGTCATAGACAAACATTTCGTTTTTGAGGTCAGTGCTTTAAAACATTTCTTGGGTATTGCTTAGAACAATCTCTATAAGACGGTGTATAATATATGTGATTGTATATGCATTTATATTTATAAAAGGGTATATACTATATACTGCATTCAGTAGAGAAACTTTTTGTAAACTTATCAAAGGCCGTTGCGCAGTTGGTCTATCCTATAAAACTGTGAATCGAAGAGTCTTGTCATAAACACAAACGTATATACATACGTTCTTATACACTCAGACGCTGAAAGAAATAGATAAATAAATAAATATATATGTGTCTGTATATACATATATACACGTTTATATGTGTGTGTGTCTCTCTCGGTCTGTGTGCGTCTGTGTGTCTTCTTTTGTATGCATTCATACTCACTCACAAACAAACAGGGCTCGAAGATCTTAACAAGCAAAACATTTCAAAGTTGTATGTTTTGTTGTATACATTTTCGAGAAAAAACAGAAATCAAAGAATTAAATACGTTTGTATAGCTATATATTTATTTCTGTTCATAAATATTCATGTCTTTAAAATAGAAGAAACACAAATCAGTGATTAACTGTTGAGATATACGATCAAGGTAAAAAGTTATTATTATTATTTTTTTTTCTTTTGGTATGTCTATTCGCTTTATATATCTCGGAACACATTCTCAAGTGCTGGGAAACATTAAGACATACAATCAAATATATATATATATATATATATATATATATATATATATATATATATATCGTTATCAAATATGGAGACAGATTCGTCTAGATCTATGCCTCTATGAATTGATGCACAAATATAGATATGTGTACGTGTGCAACTTTGGTTAATTATTGTGATTAATCTACTATGCTGAGTAGTATTGAATATATGAACCAAGTGTAAGATAGTAATCTCAAGATATGAGCCTATATTTCATGCATCCATACTATTGCACCCATACTCTTGCAAACTAATATTCAGAATATCATTGAGTTGTGTTTCCGTATATGTATTTCTATCATCAAGGTGTATGATTTTATATATGCATTCATACACGCACACATACACATCTATCTATCGCTATCACTTTTTCTCTCACTCTCTTTTTACACCCCCCTCCCACACACACACACATATATAAGGTTTCTTTCAGTCGCCATCTATAAAATCTACTAAAGGCTTTTGCCGGCCTGAGGCTATAGGAATAGACACATACTTCAGGTGCCACGCAGTGGGACTGAACCCGAAACCATGCGGTATGGGAGCAAGCGTCTTACCACACAGCCACGCCTGCACCAAAACACGCGCGCGCGCGCATACACATTCATATATATAAATATATAGGAAGATAGCCACCAATTCAAGAGGAACACATATTGAAGAATTTCTAGCTTCTATTTCAGTTTTCCACGCTCAAATCAGACGTCAATATTCCTATACTTTGGACACAAATGTATTTTAAACGATAGTTTTGTATAGCATATCAAACAGAAAACAATATGGAAAGTGTATAACACATGCAGGATTATTAGCATAACCAATTCCCTACATCGCACTCCAATAAATAGTAAGAGGCTATGTTCATTTCTTCGTGTTCTGTTTGTGTTTTTGATGTTATTGCTAATGTTGATGTTGTTTGTGTAGTTGTTGTCGTTGTTGTTGTATGTGGTTTCTTTTTTATTGTTTTTTTTTGGGGGGGGGGGGCGTTGTAGTGGTTTGTCTTCATTTAGAAGATTCGTCGTCTTCATATTCTCGTATCTTATGCAGCTTCTCTTCTTTCTGCAAAGGTCTTCTCCCCATCTCTGCTGTACAATGATTATGATAATTATAATAATAAAATTAATAACGGTGACGACGATGATGATGATGATAATAATAATAAGAAGAAGAAGAAGAAGAAGGAGAAGAAGGAGGAGAAGAAGAAGAAGAAGAAGAAGAAGAAGAAGAAGAAGAAGAAGAAGAAGAAGAAGAAGAAGAAGAAGAAGAAGAAGAAGAAGAAGAAGAAGAAGAAGAAGAAGAAGATGAAGAAGAAGAAGAAGAAGAAATGCATGGCTCACGGCTGCAAATAAAATTTGAAATTTTAATTTAATCGTAGAAAAATAATGTGTTAAAGAAACATGGATGAACAGGGATGGAAGACGACCGGAGGGGGAAGAAAGCGGGTGAAAGAGATAAAAATATCACATTAGACAGATTATATAATCACACGGATAACTAATGAAGTTGGAGTAGGTGTGGTATCACAGTTTGCTAGAAATTGCATTCAAATGGCCATCAAGACCTATCGCATTGTCTTAAATATTAAAACACTGGGGAAAGATGTCATTTATACGCCTCGTGTGAATATGCCGAGGCGGTCATCGCGGTAAAACTCGTAGTAGATAAGCTGGATCAGGAAAGCAACATGGCTTATTTATATACGAACATAAACGAGAAATATTAAAGATGAAGTACTGACCCCCTTTTGGCCGATATTTCGATGTGAATTCAGTCATTTGTTGAAGTGATTCCAATATCATTGAAAGATGCATACACACTAAAACCTTTTGTCTTCTTCGTATATGAAACTATAGAAAAAAAATATACTACAGCGCTTAATGCACCTAGGTATAAGAATAGCGACAATAATATGCGAACGAGGTTTCACGATATTTTGATTTGGTCGCTAGGCTTGTTGCTGCTGTTATAGTTCACGACGATGTTGTTGTCGTACATGATGTTTTTATATGATGGTGCTTGTGCAGTTGTATATGGTAGTGCTGTTGATAAATTCAGAATCATGCTAGATCTGGTTTAGGCCACCCATTATATACGAAGAAGTAATCTATGTATGCAATAATATGAGGCATTTTGTACCACGCACTAATAGTAAATCTGGCTTGCAAAAGTAGTAATGAAGGCATATGTAATCTACATAAATTATTCTAATCGGGATTATGAAAATTGTTATCGAACAATCAAAATAATCAAGAGCCATTGTAAAATCTCCAATAATCTAATTAAGAAAATCTAATAGCTTATGGAATTCAGTAGGGGGGTATCAAAACAGTAAAAACTAGAGAATTCTAACTATAGTTTAAAATTTTGGCATAAGGCCACCAATTTTGGGAGAGAGGCTGTGTGAATTAGGTCGGCCCCAGTGCTCAACGTGTCCTTAGGTTATCCGACCCGAAATGATAAACAACAAACTATGCAGCTTTTCGATTCAGAACGTTAAGACGGACGGAATGCTGCGAAGTGTTTAGTCCAGCATGTAGCTCGCCTTCCTGGGGCCTTCTAATATCGGTAACGCTTGGAAAAAATGTTCTTTCTGTAACCTACCCGTCATTGGTTTGATGGGGTTAATATATATCCGGAATAATATCCAATTTAATATAAAATTAATATGCAGTTTTGACGTTTAAATTATCCGTCTTTGGAATATAATATATACTTTTGATTATCATTGTTATCATTACGTTTTAGATTTTTAAAAGCCTATGTGCTAGAACTAATTTTACCATTAATTTTCCTAGCAGATACAATTCCAAGAGTAGTTTCACTTAAGTCAGTAATACTGAGTATGTAGCCTGCAAATCGTTTTTGGTCATGGGAGAGATAAAATCAAAATATCTGCTTAAAAACAGGAGCAAGGGCCTGAGTAGTGGATGAGATATTATAGTCGAGAATCCATATGAGTGAGTTAGAAAATTAGAGATGGCATGTTATTAAGTATCAATGACAATAATGGAGATAGGGACAAATTTAATGCATATCAATAACGTTATGAATTAAAATTGATTCAAGCATGGCAGAGATGAATCCAGTTCGACATACGAAGCGCAGGAAAGCGCACAAACGCAATCGCATCTTAAACATAATATGTTTATATAATTAGTAATTATCATAACATTTATTGAGAGATTAATGATAATAAATTGTTGTGCCTCTCTTGACATTCGATCTGTTTATTACCGGAATTCTGAAATTTGATTTATTAAATATAGTATGGCACCGGAACCTCAAGATGTATACTATCCCCTTCACAAATTCACACGTAAATATTTAGGAAGAAAAAGTAAAACATAGACACGCATATACGGTCCTGTTTCTGCGTGCTTAATAACATGTGACCATACATATACATTCATTCATAAACTTGTATGAGAGTTGATTTATGGATGACCACAACGTCTATGCAATAAACAAAGTCAGTATTTCGGTTATTTGTTACTTTGTTATCTTAATATATGGTTGTGTGCGTGGAAAGAGAGTAAGAGAAAGAGAGCGGGGTAGATATAACCCCAGCTGTTTGGAGAGAGAGACAGATAAAGAGAGAGGAAGAGAGACGGAGAGAAAGAGAGAGAGGAAGAGGGAGAGGGAGAAAGAGAAAATGAGAAAGAGAGAGGCGTTAGAGAGAGGAGGTAAAATCCAAGCTGTGTGTGCGTTTGTGTGTGTATTTTCATTTATATAAATGTAGGAGTATGTGTGTGTACCACCATACCTATAAGCTTTCATGACATAATTCCTTATGAAAATACAACTTAAGACTTCTGTACAGATTGCCAGATCATTACAATTATAGTAGTATTTGCCACCAAATTTTAGTTTGATCTCGTGCAAATGCTGTGTGTTTTAAATGTAATTTCTAGACTTAACAATTTAGACAAAAGTTTCTTAAACAAATCTTAGTGTATTTTCGGAAATATTCTGTACATTCATTGCCAAATTTAAAACCAATTTGAATTAAAGCCCAGAACGTGTGTGTACATTTTTCACTAGTTGTATTTGCAGAAATATTTATAGCAATTCATCGCGTTCTTATATTGATGTTTCGCTAATTAAAAGATGCAATATACATCTGTTGCAAAAGTTCGTTACCACCTGAGAAATGTAGCAGGGGGTAACCTATTGAGGAGGTCAAAGAAAAATGTATATAAATTTAATTAACATGTCTTGCAGACATATAGGTCAGTTCAAATTTTAATTAAAAGTTTGAATTAGATTCAGAGGGAGTTATGAAACATAGACTTGTCACGAACTGTATAGTGAAGCAGCCACTTTTAAGAAATCGGTTCTTAATTGAAGTGTAATTATGGTTACAGATCCCCTATACGTGGACATACAGTTTTTCGTCTGTCATGAATCAGCATTTCATTGCTTATTTCATTATATTTCTCATCTCTCAGGTCTCAAGGGGTATCTTACATCATCTGACTCTTCATTTATGGAAGTTGAAATAGCACACAACGGAACAATATTGACTGGATGATTCCTAATTAGTACGTTACGTTGGCAGAAACATATCCGCGCGATGATAAATTCTTAAATAGATGTTGATTGTGTTGTTGTTTTTATAACCTCAGATCAGGCTTGACAGAGACGTTATGTGAATCAGTCTTGTAATTTACTAAAGAATATAATAGTTAATATTCCCGTTTTTCTCCTAACGGTTGTAGTATGCAGTTTGAGAGAATCTCATTCTGTATGTTCCAAGCTGAGTGCCAGCGACTACGTACACCGGTCGAAGTATCCTCTAGTCACTAACACAGCCTCTTAAGCATTTCTCATTTCTGATTTTATAGACCATGCCTCCTTTCCATAAATCGACACAACGTAGATATAACAGTTCAATATACGGATCCTGGTCTTAATACTCAAAGTACGATTTTGAGATTGCGGGATTTGCAAGCACTATTCATTTTTTCATTTTCACTACACATCTTGCGTCTTCTGATCAAGGATTTGATTGTTCACTATCAGCATGCACTCTCCGCTTCCCTTCTTTGTCACCAACATAAACACTGTTGATGAAGCTGTTGCCAATGTAGCAATACCTTCGGCTACAGTGGTATCTTCTTTCTCCCATTCATTTGTTGCGGGCAGAAAAATTTTAGATGTGTTTCGCACTGAGATATCACAAAGATTTACAAACCACCCGGGGTTACACACCTTAAATTTATTTTCCTCATTCTTATTATCAATATGGGTGCTGGTTTTCTTGCAACTGTTTATGGTATAGATGTTGTTATTGCTGTCATTTCTTATGTTACTCGTCGTTGTCATTGATACTGTGTATGTCGCTGCGATTTCTGCTTTTCCATCTTTGCGTCGAACATCTCATTGATGACCAATTGTGGCAGTTACACTGTGACCTACAATTAATCAATATTGCTGTCATTGTTCGTTACTTTTGCGGGTTTCTGCGTTGTTGCTGTTATCTTGTGCTGATGTCACTATTACAAGTTCTGTTAAAAACGGAATTGGTTACATGGGGTTTTGGGTATCCGTTATGTTTGATCTTGATTAAATGGAACAGATAACTTCTCGGAAAAAAATAACAATGTTACAAATCCAGAACACAGAAGATATATTAGGAGCAATTTTTTATAAAATAGAATATCACGTTACTTATTATTCGAAAAATGTGTCTTTTCGATTGACGATGGCGACGACAAAGATGATCATCATAATATTAAATATAATAACAACGGTAACAATAATGATAATGTCTCCTTTCTTCATTCTTTTTTTCCTTTTCTCTTTTCCTTTTTATCCAGCGAGCATAAGCAAAAGCAGGGTATCGGAATCACTCGGTGTTAATATTCGCATCAGGTCGTTAGCAAATATTCCGAGTGGAAAAGGTATATACCGTAAACCCCAGTTTTCAGCTGGTATTTATTTTTGAAATCACGAAAATAATGAATGCAAGATCGACCGCCTTAGAATGCAACTATCAGACCTCAGAATGGGCATGTGAAATAATAATCCGATGCGTTAACGGTTGTGTCCCAATGCAGTATTGATAATGATAATGATAACAATAATGAAATTTATCATATCCTGTAGATGCACACTGCCTGGAATTTTGAGGAAGGTGTTCGTTAATCACACCGACCCACCAGCATATTATTTCCTACTTGTTTTTTTAAATAACTTGCATGTTTTTTTATGTTTTCGTTTTTCATAGTTTCAGTATAGCTTTGTCTCGTGTAATAGTTATTTTTGTAGTTACATTTAATGTTTTTAGTACGGACTATTCACAAACATTCGTGCGTTTTTGCTGAGTGCAAATGAGGAATTTCTTACTGTACGATGTTGTTACTTTATTCATCCAACTGATTTAATATCAGTGTGTGAAGGGCGTGGAAAGAAAGGTTTGGTTTACTCTAGGTGTATATCTAAATAAATAAATGCAAGTGCGATTAAAATTGGCTACGTGTTTTGCTGAGCGAGAGAGAAAGATGAAAAGCGAGAGAGGAAAGATGAGTTTGCTTTATTAAATTAGAGTCTTAAGAGTTGAAGTTGAGGGAATAATATCCTTGCGTGAAGGAAGCCGAGATCATCGATATTTCCATACCAGTTGGTGTATGAGTAGATGATGAAGAACTGAACAATACAGAGGCACAAATCAATTCAACGTGGCTATGAGGACATTAGCTGTTATTCCAGTAATTTAGGTGCACTGAGAGGGTTAAAATGCACATTGGAGAAATTGGAATTGACATGGAATTGATAAGCTCAGAAAACTGCTTTAATGGGGGCAGCAATAAGTGTTTAAACTTGTATATGGATGTTAAGTATCGCGGAAGAAGAACCTGCGAGACCCTTAACAACAGGTTGTTGTCGGGTTGATACGGAAATCGACGGAGCGAGTGAAATTGAGAATTCTAATAAGTGAAATGTACAATAAAAATGAAGAAAGGAATACGATGATGATGACGACGACGACGACGATGACGATGATGATGATAATGATGTCACCAATGTTCAAGATGACATAACTGCTAATTTAATTAGCATGCACTAACCTGATGAAGACGAAGCCAACAATGATGATAATGATGACGATAATGCTGCTGCTGGTGATGGTGATGATGATGATGATGATGAGAACAACTATTACAAAAGCAAGATAAATATAATATTATTCGTACAAAAATGAAGAACAAGTTACTCAAGAATATCAAAACCAATAAACAGAACGATTGAAAGAATGAACAAAAAAGAAAAAAAAGAAATGTGAAAACTTATGTCTACATTTAGAAGTGAAGGAAAGGAATACGGAGATGGACTGGACCGAAGTGAAAGAACGAAACAATAACCATTTATTGACTGCCTAATACTAATGTCTTTATCACCTGCCGTCTATGTGCACACACACACACACACACACACACATATATATATATATATAGAGAGAGAGAGAGAGAGAGATACTTGTACACATGTACGTACACACACAACACAAGCACATGTATATATATATATATATATATATATATATATATATATATATATATATATATATATATATATATATATATATATATATATATATATATACATATACACATATACAAGTACATATATACATGTATATATATATATATGCGTATATATATATATATATATATATATATATATATATATATATATATATATATATATATATATATATATATATATATATATATATATACACATATATATATATATACGTATATATAGACGAGTAATAATTCAAAGACTGTGAAGCGAGGAAGTTGTAGATAGAGTTCAAAGAGAAAGAAGAAGCGTGAAAGAGAAATGTTAGATTCTCCAACTCGTTAATATGATGATCTATTTCAATAGTTTGGATCTTTGATGTGGTCAAAGAATACAGGTCCATCATACAAAAGGAATGCACATAATCTATCTAATACATCCGGTCTATATATTAAAAGATATAATTATCTACTTAGACATTTCGACAAATTTCTTACACTGACTAGATGAATAATGCTTTCTTTTGAAATTTCGACAATAAAGCGGTACTAGAATAAAGTGTGTCTGTGCTTATATACGTCTGTGTCTATGTATATATGCTTGGTTTACATATATATATATATATATATATATACATATATATATATATATATATATATATATATATATATATATATATATATATATATATATATATATATATATATATATATATATATTTATATATATATATATATTTATATATATATATATATTTATATATATATATATATATATATATATATATAATTTATGTATGTATGTATGTATATATATGTACATATGTGTGCGTGCGTATTTATTGTTGGTAAATGTGTGCATCTGAGTAAATGCATGTATGTGCGTTTGTTGTTATGTATGTGCTGCATCAATATACACGTGTGTGTTTTGGCTTTGTGGGAATGCGTTTCCATCAAGTACACAGGTACGCTCACATACATATACACATATATGTTTGTGAGTGTGTATATATATATGGCGTGTTTGTGCCTGTGTATATATATATATATATATATATATATATATATATATATATATATATATATATATATATATATATATATATATATATATATATATATATATATATATATATTTATATATATATATATATATATATATATATACATATATATATATATATATATATATATATATATATACATATATATACATGCGTGTGCGTGTGCCTATATTGGAATAAATACGTTTGAACATCAAATATTTTCCGTTAGCCTGTGAGCTGCTTATTTTAAGTTAAAAGCGAGATCTGCAAATATTTTATTGAAATAGGTTAGGTTCAACATACATGAAACTGTAGTCTCACTCGAGGAAAAATTGTGCAATATACTACAGAAGAACAAATATTCTTTCAGTTTTAGATGTTGTCGGATTTATTGTCCAATAATTGTAGAGATTTTGTCGATTTTCCTTTTCCTCTTTCAATTCCTGTCTTTCATACTCATTCTTCTCTAATATCATATTTAAAACTAAACGATATGAGAATGTTCCAAATGAAAGTTATAATTCTAATTGTTTATCACAGATTATGGGTTTATTGTATATATTCACTCTTGTATAAAAATAAATAGGCTAAATGTATATTCTGTTCACGCCCATATTTGTCCTCTCTGCTTTGCTTCGAAAACTGATAGATGTTACGGAATTTCTCCAGGCCCATTCAAGTGTTATATGAGATTAACTGATCAATATGTCTTTATGGTACGGCATAGTTTTAGATAGTTACAGCGTATTTCGAATATATACGCACCATATAACATAGGTTTGTTATGATAAATGGAAACTCTAGAGACACTTGACATAGTCGAGCACATAGACACACACACACTGGCATATCCCATACCCATACACGCACGCGTACATACAGGTAAATACACACCTCCACACCCAAATATATACATACACTCATATATATACATATATATATATATATATATATATATATATATATATATATGTGTGTGTGTGTGTGTGTGTGTGTGTGTGTGTGTACGTATGTATGTGTATACACACACACATACATCTATATATTTACATATACATATACGTAAATGTTCATACGATATAAGTATATATATTCTTACATATACGTATATATGCATGCTTATCGACATATATATATATATATATATATATATATATATATATATATATATATATGTACATAGATGTAGATAGTTTAATATATATGCATATATGTGTGTTTGTTGTACGTGTGTGAGTGTGTGTGTTTCTGGGTGTACGTATTACAGACATATACATACGTAGCACTTGGAGATATTGTTAATGTCGTCGTCTTTTAGTCTCTGGTTCTTAGGGTCATACAGACTTTAATTTCATGGAAGCCACCCGGCGTAGATTCATCAAGCCTAGTCTTGTATCTCGGTCGTACTCTACTAATTTCTCCGCTCAATATCTTTTTCTCACATACATATGTTTGTTCCCCGAGGAGACGTTTCCCAGGTTTCGAAGGCTCTATACGCTTTAAGCAGGAAATGGCCTGGAGGACAAATACGACCATAGACAAGTGACGAATACCCGGATCTTCAATACTTCTTGAAACAAACCGCCACCAACTTCACTTCTTTTGCTCTTTACGTCCTCCATCATTTCTTCTAAGGTCACAATGCCTAGGGTTAATTAAATTGATAATGATTGACTGTAAAATAAAAAAATGTTATCGTTTAATTGTAAACTTTCGTCAGTCGATGGTACGGAAGCCAATACGAAGAGTTTTACTTGTAACAGGTCTTGGAAGATGCCACGGTTTGGGCGGGCATGCATCTAATACAGTGAAGTTTGTGAAGTTGCGTGTACGCAGCCATTTCATTGGCAACTTCTAGCGTGATGAGATATGTCTATAACTTATGATTTATAATGAAGTGGAAATTAGTGAAATATTTCAAGATTATCTAACATATTCAGTAAACGTGGATTAAAATGTCGTTGAACTTTAGATTTATTGACGTAATTTTAACGAAGTTGGATAACTTAATTTCATCAGATATAATATCGATTTTAATGCACATTTGCAATTGAAGTTATTTAGCATCAGTAAAATGGCTTGTTATGACTTAAACTCTACTACAAGAAATTACAGTATAGGCAACTGTTTCAATAAAAATTCTAAAGAATGAATATTAACAATTTATTTGCAAGAATTCACTTCTCTATTGAAACACGAGTCCTCTCAGTAACAACACAAATTGCTTAGAATATTAATAATAATTTAACTGAAAAGCGCTTGAAAGATTTCTAACTATATAACTTCTGAACCTAAGTTTTACTTACGTTATTCTTGTTATTTCAAAGCCCCGACGTTTAATTGAATGTTGTTGGGTTGTGAATTGAACGATTGTACGTTATACTTTCTAAATCTTATTTCTCTTAAGGTAATACACTAAAGCGTACGGAGACGAAAATATGTTGTATAATGACATTACAGTTTTTCTTGAACAGGTAAGAAACACTTCTATACAGTGGAATGTTACCCGCTTATTAACATTTGTAATCTCTGAATGAATACTAACACTGATACACTCGACTTTGCACCTTACACGAAGGCGTTTGTAGAGTAAGTTAAGTCTAAGCAAGTCTAAGCAAACATTAGACATACAGTCCAGTTTAGAATCTGTTTTGGTTAGATATCTTCTGCTTAGTTTTACGTTGATCAGAAGTATAAAATTATAACACCCATCCTTCTACAATACATTCATAAAGTCACGACACATGACCTAAAATTTTGGGGAGAAGGAAGAGAAAATTATATCAAAAGGTTTGTTGAAATGTTGCATCAGTTTTAAGACAGATAAATTAAATATGGTAAGTCGATTAAAGTCGAATTTGCAATCAGAATATTTAGAGAGTTAACTGAGATTGAAATAATATTCGATTGAATCAAACATATGTGCGCCTTACGTCGCTAAATGTTAATACTTCATCTATGACAAATATTAGGTAATATAATCGTTAATCGATAAGATGAATTTCAATTTGCACGGCGTATACTTTGTTTGTATGTATCGAAACTAAAAACAAATGAAGAATAGCAAAATCTCCTAGTGTCCCTGGCTACGTACTGGCATCTTCAGGGGGTTTATTATCAATAGCAGTGTTTTATTAACAGAAGTATATTAAAGAAACATTTCAGGCAGTTACGAAAAGCCTCAGAATCAATTTACCTTGCATGCTACACTGAACTCTCCTTTGAATATATTAAGCTATCAAATTTATCTTATGTACACATTCCATTCATTTCCTTTTCACTTTGTATGTGTCTGGATCTGTTTCCGAGTGCGTCTGTACATAGATATGACTCTGTCTATCTCATAAATTTTCTCGAACAAATAGAGGTGATATGTTTGTAACCTAGTTCAAAATCCAGTATATTAAATATTTAAACAAATCTAATAGAGAGTAATTTGTTTGCCGTCAAACATATGTCTCATCTGCTAGAGGCGATCAGTGACTTATATAAAAAACAGGTAACAAGGCACAATGATAAAAATAACGGTGACGATGGCGATTGCACATTATTTAGAACATTCATGAGAAAGAAAAAGCCCATTGGCAATGATAGTTATGTCGAGTGAAATCAAGTTCATTTCTGACATGTTTTGGTTTCAAGATTTAAGATACCTTTGATGAAACTGACATATCTCTGTTGGATATCAGCCCGGTGTATGAAGGTTGTACGTAAACTTTGTGACGTTAGACTCTACCGTCCACGAAATTGCATGAACTCAAGAAAGAATGAACGGACACTTTTCAAACCACAAGTTGACTATCATTTCTGACACTTTTGGTAACCTTTACTTCTCGTTCTGTCTCTCAGACATACTTGACAAGCTTTCTCCTGACACAACGATCCCACGCCAGAAATGTCTTTCCATAAGCATGACAGCCATCTAAGATTGTTTGAGATCACCATCAACTACTTTCTGTCACATTGTCGGAAATTCAGGATACGAGCCAGTATGTTATCGATACCTTGGTATTTAAATCGGCTAAAATAGAAGTGCAGACCACACATATTGAAATAGAAACTGTTACTGGTGCTGTGGAGGGGAACCAGTTTTATCACTTATATAATGTGCATCTAATTCAAATGCAGATAAAATTAGTTCTATACTATGTGTATTGAGTCGGAATGTAAGCCTGGTCTTCAGAGTGTTCTTGGGTTAAAAACAATATTAAAAATAACTAGGACCACTCATTATGTAAATCCACTTTTAAAACAATAACAAATAACAGTATTTTACAATTATATTAATTATCTAACATTGTCTGATTGATCTAATGTGCAGCCTATTTCATTCAGCGCCTTATTGATGAAAGAGGAATAAGAAAAACAAATTAAAATTTTTTTTTTCATTTTTCATTTCAGTAAAATTATAATTTTTCAAAATATTTAGTTAAAATAAAAGGGGGAATTTCATTACATATGATGTTCCTCTTAGATTTGGGGTCGTGCGAGTAATGCAACTGGAATGTCGGTAGCTTCGAGGTCTTCAAAAAGTAGAGAGTAATTCATATGTGTAAGATTCATTGAAACCAGTGGGAAGAAATGTGGAAGAAATCCTGATGATTTGCTACCGTAGAAATCAAAGTATTTATATATATTCTGATTGGGAAATGTGTTCGAAAGCTTGGATTATTGTATTTTAATCAAATAACAGAAATGGTGTAAATAAAATTTGCAAGCCCCTGTGATTAGGTTCATGTAAATTGAAACAAAAACAGCGATGATTTGTTACGGTTTGCAGTCATTTGACGGAGCAATTGATATTTAAGCAAGTCGGTTAAGGACGAAGTTTGAAGTGGTTAGCAAAGAAACCAATAAAGGAACCAAGGACACTTGTTAAAGTTCTGCTATCATATTAAATTATCCGTTTAATGCATCTGTTCTGTAGTAATAACAATTAGTCAAATACACAAAATTTATGGTAATGAATTACGGTGAAATTGGATATAGTAATTAATTAGTAATACAATATAAAACACTTCCTCCAGTAACAAACACTGGTTATTGCAACATAGCCAGAGTGATTCTGCTGCCATTTTATTTGATACAAAAAGCATAATGCTTTTATTACACAACAGCAAAATGTGTGTGAAACTATAAACAGACATATTGCATAATGCACTCCCTTATATAATATGTATTAATAAGAGGTGATTTTAAACACAAGATCATAGCTGTGAAGACTATGAGAGATATCGTAGTATAAAAAACATAATAAACAAATCTCCAACTTCGTAAATGTACGTTCTGTGAATGTCAGAAAGTACTAAATATAAATGTCAGTGAATTCGTCCCCCAAATATAAGCGAAGCGCGGTAAAAGAAATGCCGGTGCATTAAGACTCCCCAGGTTAAGCAGCGCAAATTCAAGGCAGTGGATAAAACTGACCATGAAAACAGGAGTGTCGTAAGTGTACTCACAGAATTTATGCAATATATATATATATATATATATATATATATATATATATATATATATATATATATATATATATATATATATACATATAATATTATATAGGCAGATACATAGAGAAATTGATAGATAGAAACAGAGATAGACACAGACAGACAGAGAAAGAGATAACATGATACAAATGTTATGTAGGTATATCCTAATGAATTAAAATATAGTATGATGAATTAAAAAATAGATCTGATATCAATAGATATCAGCACTCAAATATTTCGGATAGACTATTTTCTTAAGTCAAAATCTATCCTAAAATGATCCTTACGTACATCAGCCTCTCATTTTTGTCATCGTTATGCGTTGTCCTCCATTATTCTGCATCATGAAAAACACTCCGTATGTTATTCTCTTTGAATACATCCGACTTGCATATTACTACTATTCAGCACATGAACGTCTCTCACTCAATCAACCATTACTCCTAACTTAAATACCTGCGCCATCGTCGGATTAAGCAATTCAATTGCACTGCTATCAGTTTCTCATGATTTGAATATATAAGGTTTCGAAATAATTTTTATCGTATTCACCCGCTTAATAAGAACTATGGTAAAGAAACTTCCAGAAATGTTTCGTGTTGTTCTTCCTGAGTTGATCATATTCACTATGAATTTAAAATAATTGCAATTAATCACTACGAGTTGCCATTAGAGTAGCATTACAATGGGCAGATTGAATGAATAACTTAAGTCGTAAGCAACATTAATTGCAAATTCTTTTATTATAAATTTTCTTATTTATTTTAGTATAAACTTTTTTATCTATGTACATGGATTTCTTTGCACATGTTCTTAGTTTATTCGAGATAGTTTTAATATATGCCTTTCAAACGGAAAGCAATGCAGACGATAGACTGCTCACAAAATCATCTAAGTACTTTACTTTAGGTACGCTATGCATTGAACGCTGACCACGCTATGAAGTAGGTGGCACTAAACACGAAGTAAACAAGGTTAGGGATACCGCCTGCTTTGTAAGTGACCTGGCGAAGACCAATCGTTGAGCTGTCTACGATATTTCTAGATCTAATAGAAGAAAAAATGTAGAAATAAGCCATTTAGCAGTTCTTCCTTTGCTGTACCACACCGCGGAAAATTTCGTCAAATATGTTTTGAGATGAGCAAGGAAGAAAATCGTAATTACAATTAGTGCGGTGTGTATCTATTGTGCATAAGAAGAAACATCATCAAACCAGACATTAATATACACGTGTGCCATAATGTTTATTCCTAAATATTTCAAAACATTATATAATGGATTCCGTACAAACGATAAGCATGGCGTACAAATGCAAAAATTTATGGATATCGGAAGTAAACACTCACCAATATTATGAGAATTCTGTTGGAACTTACTGCTGTAATATAATGGAAAAGAATAAGAAAAGAGTGACATCAGGTAAAGAAAAAAGAATGTGCGCACTGATTTGGAAATTACTGTTTTTTACCGAATATTTAAAAGACATTTAAAGAGAAGTAAAGAGACAAGAATATCTGACGAAATCGAGGGCAATTGATAAACGGTCTGTGCTTTTGGTAATCACTGGGACGAAAACTGCGTAACAAATTGGCCTTCCGGCAAAGATTAAGGGTGTGGACATCACCGGATTTTGAAGAACGTTCTTATTTATATAAATGTAATTGGGAGTAATTAACAGAACTGTGAAAGAAAGTAAAGCCTATCGGAACTAACGGTTGCAATAAATACATACATTCTTTTAGATAAACAAATATGTAAATATGCATATGTACTGATGCATAGTATCATATATACAGGTCTACACACACTGTAAGATGCAACCCTCCCCTCTCGCATGAGCAAGGATATACATGTATAGAAGCATACATACATACACATGCATATATTCATGAATCCATATATATATATATATATATATATATATATATATATATATATATATATATATATATATATATAATCACATATACATATATATATATATATATATATATATATATATATATATATGTATGTATACTATATATATATATATATATATATATATATATATATATATATATATATATATATATATATATATATATATATATACATGTATTAATGTATACAGATATTCATTCATACATATAGTCATAGTTGCATAGTTACAAATGTACGTACATACATTGAAACGTACGTACATGCATATATACAAACACAACAAATTGTTTTTCCAACGTTCTAATAACAAAAAAATCTGCTTGTCTCTAGGGTAGAACAAATCTTTAACTATTGGTGCAAACTTTTAAAAATAATACCAGAAAATATATACACATAGTAAGGAAGAGTGAGATAAATACACTAGCGTTGATACATACACGTGTATGCATCAACACACGCACACACATATTGTTTTTTTATATGAAAAACAATATGCATATTGACATAGACATACATACAGGCACACAGAAACACACATAACCACGTACGCACACAAGCACACATATTCAACTACACACACAACTAACCCCATCCACACACATATATGTATATATAGACATAAGGTGATAGATAGATAGATAGATAGATAGATAGATAGATAGATAGATAGATAGATAGATAGATAGATAGATAGATAGATAGATAGATAGATTGACTGACAGAGAGAGATAGATATGCTCCGGCTGAAGCTTAAGCAGAACAAAAAAAAAAAAGATTAAATTCCCCCTTTTTATATATTACACTCATTTCCTGAAGGTTCCATCCCAACAATCTTGAAATCATTCCGGCAATCTTCCAAATTTACACTGGAAAATTATTCTTTTTATTTTAGCTTTGAATTTTTTCTCGATTTTCTTTTATTTTCAAAGAAATAAACAAACGATTCCAACCTTGTTTTCTTCTTCTACTTTGTACAGGAAACATTTCTTATATTGATATGTCAGTGGAAACAACAAACAAATTTATGTTGCATTGTTAATATATATTCTTATTTTTAGTTTCTTTTTTTTTTTTTAGGTTGTAAATTCAGGGATTTTGTTTTCCAGTAACAAAGGAGAAAGAAAACGAAATGTTAGAAAAAAAGACATTGAAAATAAACTTAAATCATTATACACACAAAAGGAAACCGAAGATCCGCGAACAAAAGAGATCACCTTTTTTTTTTGTTACTAAAATAAAAGCATTGGTTTCTTAGATGGGTAGGTACAAGTGATAAAGTTAAGTTTTTGGGGTGATCTGGCTGTAGTCTATTATAGGTGATAAATACTTGGTAATGTAGTCTAGGGAGAGAGAAGAAAACAAACCATCAAGGGTTAGAATTAAACGCCATCTCATTTATTTTTTCCGTTACATTCTCACCTTTGCTACTTCAGTGTGCTAGTATATCATCATATCGGTATGTAATTTTGCATGAATCAGCGTATAATTATGAATTAAGGTTTGCGCTTGGCAGTGAAAATAATCAAGAGGCAATAATAACGAACACTCTGCCATTTTTACCTATTGTAAAAAGAAAGAAACTATATCAAATAGATATTCAAAACATTTAGCATAATTAAATATTCCCGTTCTATATTTAAGAGACGAGGAATTATGTACATTATTTACATTATTTACATTCGACGGATATTTGTCCCCATCTTATTTGTTGTTAACACAACATTTCGGATGATATACCCTCCAGCCTTCTTCAGATGTCTTGGGGAAATTTTGAACCTGGGCTCTCATTCCTAAGGTATTTGTCGATGTTACTATTATCATTGTTATTATTATTTTTTTTTTTTAAAGTTGCATTACTGTTGACGAATTGGACTCAGCTATCTAATATATCATGCTCATCGTTCCCTATTTACTGCATTAAAAAGACTAGTCAAGGGTCATTTGTCTGTAGGACTGCGTATTTTCATGGGAAAAGTAGCGATGAAATCCAAAGCACATTTCATGATGTTTCTCGCATGACCTAGCTGTGGCCTTTTTGAGAGTAAAACTCCCCAATGCATCTCGGAGAGAACATGTGATCTAAGAGGAAAACGGACAACGCTTTGCATCTTGACGCTGAAACTGTCCCCCTAAGGAGAAGTATGGGAGGCAACCCATGAATGTGAAATCATTATGGAAATGCTTAGACATGAAGCAAGTATTACGAAGAAACTGTATATGATTTGATATTCTACTTAAGAGTAACAAGATCTCCAAACACTTGTTCTCTGTCGCCAGAGATATTGAACACTACTACGAATCGCGAGTATTCCTCAAATATAATAAGTCTGAAGTAATTGAAACAATAGGTAAAGTTTCCCTGAATACTATACTTAGTCGTTCCTTCGTCTTTGATTCTTTGATAAGAATCCTTTCTAAGAGGTGATAGACCCGACGTATAATTTTAGCACTGAAGATAAAACAAACGTTAGTTTTCGTCACGTCACTTGCAGAGGAAATGAGATTCTTCTTGCTGAAAAAATGTTACCCGGTACTCCTGTATGTCATCGCCCAATGTGAATGTCAAAAAGCGAGAATGTAAAGACAACTGAACAGATGTATGCGCGAAAAACCTGTTTCAAAATGCCTTTATTACTAAGAAAGCAACACCTAAATCTCTTTCAAATTTTATACTTAAAACACAGAAATTTGAATATGAACTATCAGTCAATAAACAATATTTTTGAGGAGAAAAATGCAAAAGTCCCGCCTCGAAAGTTATTGAACACATATCGCTTCAACAGCTGTAGATCTTCAGCTAAATCCGCAACAAAAGAAACAAACAAAACAAAGATGTAACTATATTGAGATTTTGTTTCAAGGTTATGTTCTATGCTGTCTTCCTCTCTGGAAAACATTGTAAACCTGCCTACCTCAAATTAGACATGACAGGCTTAAAACCGAAAAAAGACATCGGATAATAACATTTCAATGTCTGATAAAAGCAATGACAGGACGGTGATAGACGGAACAGCTTTGAACATGTTTCTGATAAATCTCTTAGTTAACCTGGGGCAAGATATTTCGAAAGAGTAAGAACAACATCTGCAAGAATTACAAAGCTATATCTCAAAAGTAGTATCTACGCCAGAATTTATTCTGCCGTAAACAAGTTATTTTGTGAAACAGAAAACAAAATAGAAGTATTTCTGGAGCACGGTTCGATTCTTATCAGCGGCAGGGGAGCGTGTATCTTCATTTCCATCTAACTTGTGTTGTTTACAAAAGTAAAACTTTTAATGTCAATTTTATGAAAATACTGTTATTAGTATTCCATAATACACACACACATGTATATGTATATATATATATATATATATATATATATATATATATATATATATATATATATATATATATATATATATATATATAACTTGTATTAGTGCAGTGTTTCAAACATTCAAATATCCATAAAAACAAAGGCACAAAGAAACAGACGCGCGCAAACGCACACACGCTCACATAATCACGTCGCATACAGGAACACTCACATATCATATATTGCATTACATACAAAACCGTTCGCCTACGTAAAAAATGAAATATACATATATATATATATATATATATATATATATATATATATATATGCATACATATATAGTTAGAAATATATACATCAATACCTACCGACCTAACTACATATCTACATAAATAAATACCCGCGTACACACACATATACATATATGTATATATGAGTGTGTGTATATGCATGTATGTGTGTACATATGTATATATACATATATGTGCATATATATATCCATATACATATATGTACATATATGTATATATATATATATATATATATATATATATATATATATATATATATATATATATATATATATATATATATATATATATATATATACATATATATGCATACATACATATATATATATAAATATATACACACACACATATACATATATATATATATATATCTGTAATTAGCCTCTTAAAAGATTTACAATCAATCAAGCATATACGGAAATAATCTTGTAGGAAATTCCAAACATCTCAAGAGACTTGAAGTTTAACAAAAACATTTATAGACACAAAGAAATGTATTGTAATTTCAGAGTTTATGAGAAAAATGTTTGAAACCAGAACATATTTCGTGGTTAATATCCTTATTGTTTTCTTGTTTTTTTTTTGTGGTTATTCTTTCTCTCAATATTATGTTTTGTTCATTGCTTATGTGAGTCAGATGTGATTCTAGTGATTTAACTTCTTCCCCATCAACTTATTCGTTTTTAACTGTTTTAGTCGTATTGTTTCCTCTCTCGAAGTCTGAAAGTCTGCTGACATAACTATCTCACTTTCGATCACATTTTAAAAATTGTCTTTCTATTCTCTTTCGATGTCTTAATTTTTTTTATATCTTTCTCCTGCTGTATTGATCTATTGTTCGCTTCTATTGTTTGTTGTTGAACATCAGTTGATCCTTAAATGAGTTGTCATATTACAATGAATGATTTTCCGCCTATGAACACCCGTCCATTTTTATTTCAATTATTTCGTCCCTTGATTATTTCAGTAACCTATGCAGTTCTTTAGTGTGACGCAGTCTTAAATGCAGAACGATTCAACTGTTTTTATTTGACACATACATTGACTACTCAAAGCCTTTCCCATGCCTCCATTTTTACTCACTTTCCGCTCCCTAGTTAATTTGAATAATTGTGAAGCGCTAAATACCAGTAATACTGTATGTCATTATTGCTGAAAGCTAGAAGATTCGATAGAAATTCGGTTGTGCGTAGCGCATTAGATTGGTGGATTAGTAAGTTATGTAGCAGTCCATAAAGATCTCCTCAAAATATTTTCTGAATATATACATATAGGTGTGCCAAACTATCAGAATCATAGCCGATTATACTCGTCCAAATGTTGATGACCAGTACCCGAATCTGAAACCATTATTATTATCATCATCATCATTTAAAACTGCTTTGTCTATATATAATAGATCATGCGTTGCATTCCTCACTGCTTCTTCCTGCAAACTGTCTATTCTCCTGACAGTAAATTCTGGTTGTCAAGGTGTTCATAAATGCTTTCTGAAAGCATTCCTGTTAACAGCTTCCACACTAATGGTAAGCAACTGGTTGGTCTATAATTGCTAGCTGTATCAGCC
>NC_142949.1:3425191-3427691 GCF_046866305.1 Octopus bimaculoides | reverse complement strand
TCGCGCTAATATTCCAACACAATTGTGACTTTTTCCGCCCTAAACGTTGAAATCTGTACTTAATGATGCTACTGATGCTGCTGCTGCTGCTGCTGCTGATGATGATGATGATGGTGGTGGTGGTGGTGGTGGCGACGGCGGTGGTGGCGGCGGTGGTGGTGGTGGTGGTGGTGGTGGCGGCGGTGAGAGCGATGACTTCATCCACCACGAGAATGTTGATTAATGATGCGTTTGACGCCAATAACCACGAAGACAATGATGACGATGTTGATGATGACAATCAAGACATCATGATCAGAATCATTATAATCATGACGATGACGACGACAACGACAACTAAGATGACTATGATGACGGCGATAACGATAATGATGACGACAGCGATGACGACAACGACCACAATGATGATAGTGTCGTTGTCGAAAATATCTGACATGCAAGAATAATGGACCCCTTTAACGTGTAATTTAGACCGTACTGACCGTTAACATAGCTGTGAGTGATTACGATTGTTAACCCCTTAGGGTTGACAATCCTGAACTCGAATGAAACAACGTCAAAATAAATTAGAATATCACTTCCCAGAATTTCACCGTTAATATATCACCATATAAAGAATGAAATAAGAAAATGAAGTAACTATAAAAACGCCGCTTCAAAATAGCCGAAGGCGTCCCGACCCTCTGAAAGACAAGCATTGTTTTAAACGTTCATCTACTCAATGTAACTATATCTTCTTTTGATACAGTAAACGAAAATCCCATTTCTTCTCACTCCTTCACTTCACTGGGAGTAGGTGGGTTACTCGAATCTACCCCTAATTTTCTAAGTCCATATGTCCAATATGAAGGCGCATGGCTCAGTGGTCAGAGCGTCGAGCTTACGATCGTGAGGTTGTGAGTTCGGATCCCGGACCGGGCTGCGTGTTGTGTTCTTGAGCAAGACACTTTATTTCACGTTGCTCCAATTAACTCAGTTGTAGAAATGAGTTGCGACGTCAAAGATGCCAAGCTGTATCGGCCTTTGACTCTCCCTTGGATAACACTGGTTATTCCAGGGAAGACCGGTATGCATGGGCAACTGCTGGTCTTCCATAAACAACCTTGCCCGGACTTGTGCCTGGGAGGGTAACTTCCTAGGTGCAATCCCATAGTCAGTCATGACCGAAGGGGGTTCCCGCTATGTCCAATAGCAATTCCAAAATGAATCAGTGAGGGAGACTCTACGCAGTTACTGTAACTGTTAGAAGAAAGTAATCATATAGTTCTATGCTAGCTTATGCAAGTGCAATTTCCATTAGTTGATGTAGTATTATAAGCATGTAAGACGACACGATGGTCACTCCTACGTTTTCTTTGAAGATTTGTCAAAATGATTAGGGTTGACTAGCAAGAAAATAACCACAAGCAGGACAACAACTAAAAACAACGCAAGAAAGCAACAGCTTCAGCAAATAGATTGAATGCTTCTGTTGCGCTTCCAACTTTGCTTTTTTTTTTATAAAGAAACATCAAAAGATCGGCCATTATACTCAACATCATAGGCCTGCTACACAAATGCTACACGCATACACATACATACACATGCATACATACATACATATATATATATATATATATATATATATATATATATATATATATATATATATATATATATATATATATATATATATATATATATATATAAATAAATATATATATATATATATATATATATATATATATATATGCACAGAGAGAGTGAGAGAGAGAGAGAGAGAGAGATTTACATATATATGTATGTATATTATATATTCATATATACGTATATACATATATTTACATACATGTACACATGAGCATACACTTACACTGTATATATATATATATATATATATATATATATATATATATATATATATATATATATATATATATATATATATTTATATGAAAGTAATGTGGGCAGAAACTCATGCATACTTCTATAGACATACCCATTCATACATGCAGTAGAGTACAACGTATCAGCGATATTTACAAAACAAAGAGAAGAAACTTAACGAAGTAGAAAATCACATAGACACACAACCTTCACAGGTAACCATATTTCACTGTTACAAAGAAACAACTCGTGTAAAGACAATATATTAGTTTCATCATGGATTAATAGAATTCTGCCAGGGCAGACAATCTCTCTGTAACAAACTCCATCTAACCATAAAAATAAATTGGTAGAAGAAATGCAGTGGAGTTTGTACTGACAAGCTGCGTGGACGCCAAACTTGACATTTATACAAAGATATCGCAAAGGTACAGGAACGATATCTCTCTCTGATTCAGTTCAGAAACTAAATGTATGCACATACAAGGGGACTTAGAATGTGTTTTATCAGTAATCTCAACAGGCCCCTGTTTGTTGATTTCACCAGAAAATACCCTATAGACAAAAGCAAAATCTTCTACCCTGTAACCGGATGTATCTCCTGCTTAAACATTATTGTCACTACCGGAATAAC
>NC_142949.1:3397691-3420191 GCF_046866305.1 Octopus bimaculoides | reverse complement strand
ATACAGCCGCACACCGTGCTTCTAAAGAGCTGCCCTACAGAACTGCTCGGAACCAATATGCCAAAACCTAATCATGGATTTTTGCCACGTCTTTACCATCAGACGACTTTAGTTCCTTCGCGTTTCGGCACATGGGGTCTAGCTCTGACACCACAGACCTTGAGTTTCGTTGAGAATAAATGGTCAAGTGCCAATCTTAATCACATGAAGCATGTCGTTCACGACTATTTTATTGATAACAGTTTCTAGGTTGCTAACTAGTTCTCCCTCTTGTCTATGCCATTCTATTGTTAACGTTTTGTTAAACAGTATCAATTCTACCCTAATGGTTCTCTTTAGCGCGATCTACTGCCACCTAACAAGTTCACTAATCCGATCCACGTAGAAAGCCATCCAACCATTCCGAAATTTTGGCCGTACGACATTCACATATTGGAGCCTTATTCGAGAAATGCAGTCAGGTTAGTTGGCCCCAGTTTATGTAAGATACCAGCTATACCACGGTAGGAGGCTCAAAGAAGATCTGCTTCGTTGAAGTCGTTTCTATACCAGAAACTGCACAGAAGAGGAACACAACCATACTGAAAGTTTATGCTGCAGCATGGCTCCAGGCCCTGACTGAAATATGAATAATTATTATTTTACTTCTCGGAGTTCACGGTTTTACTTGCTACGGATGAATCTGTGAGAGCGGTCAGAGTTATCAAATGGTCTCTTTCTGCAAATTTTCGTACTTGGCTGTTGCGCACTCGCTCTTTGAAGATCTCTACAACTACACCTCGCAATCTCCAAAGTTGTTTTTCAGAATGCTGAATAGGTGGGTATCCTTGAAATGAACGTCACAATACTGGCTTGATTAGATATCTTTCAGTTCCATAAGTCAGAAAAGAGACCTGTATATATATATATATATATACATATATATGTATATATATATATATATATATATATATATATATATATATATATATATATATATATGTGTGTGTGTGTGTGTGTGTGTGTGTGTGTGTGTGTGTGTGTGTGTGTGTGTGTGTGTAAATCACTGCATATCTTTCACGCCATTTTTCTAGGGAGTAGAGCTCCGTTTCCTTTTGCCTCTTCCGGTAGCTCATCTGTTTCACCGAGTCGACCTTCTTTCTCTAGTGGCACAGGACTACATGAAGTTACCCAACAATTTTTCAAAACGCAACAGATATAATCTCCAATCATTACAATATTAGTTTGAATTCTTAGAGATTTGCTCCCAATTTATATGCGGATATGTGTCTACTAACCCTTGCCAAATTCATATGTGATATTTCTTTAGAGGCTTGTCACTCTAAAAACGTTTTTTATGCTTACTCTTTCTGGAAAGTGATTAAAAATTTAGATCTCACCTATTAGCAAAAATGTGATTAAATTTATATTATGGTTACAATATGATGTGAGGGAAATCGCAGTTCTAGGATTACGTTATAATCTGCAGATTTATGTCGTCACTTATAATGAGCTGTTTCAGAAATACTAACATCTGATCTATACAAAACTTTAAACGTTTATAGGATTCTTTGGATATGTGAATTTTCGGTAACCTATTAAAATTGATTGATTTTGCTAAAAAATAATTTAAATAATTCAAGTGCTTTTCCACGAAATATCTTTTGAATTTCTGTTAGATTTCAAATACTGCTCATTGTTTGTTTGTTGGCGTAGGTGTCTAATTTCTATTCAAATGGTGGTCATCTAATTGTTCCCAGGTAATTTCCCTGTAATGTTCTCATTCATTACCACGCTGACTCATCCTTTGTCATTTTGTTAAATTTCTATAGATCTAAATTTCTCTAGAGCTTACAAGGCATTGTCTTCACGCATCGTAATATTTCATTTTATGTTATTTACTAGTAAGTTGCATCTCTTTGATCTTTACGAAACATTCTAGATGTTCATTTTAAAATTAAATTAACATCCATTTTTTTTTTAACAAGAGATGGATCTTGATTAATTTTGTTTTTCGAAATTTTCAAAAAGTATTCTTCGATATCGACAATAAAATCTAGTTTTTTGTTAGGAACTTCGGATGAGGTGTTTCCGTTAATAAAATAAACTGTAATATGTTTCGTATAATAATGATAATGACAATGATGAAGATGATGATGGTGATGATGATTATAATAGCAACAAAAACAACAATAATAATAATAATGATAATAATAATAATAATAATAATAATAATAATGATGAATAACAATAGAAACGCATCCTTAGAAACACCTTATCAATTTGAATGTTACCGTTGTGTTGTGTTAAAGGAATGTATTTACATAATACCTTCCCCCCTCTAATTCCCCACCCTGACCTCTCAGTCATTTCAAAAAATCTCTTAGCCATCATTTGCCTTCCCTAGGACGCTGAGTGTGTCCAGGCAAATGAATGCATGAAATATGCAGGTAAAAGAAAAATAACAACAGTAATCATGATGATGTTTATGATAATGATGATTATGATGATCGTAATAATAATGATGATGATATGGGCTACTCGACCTGAAGAAAATTCTAACTGGGCGCCACCTGCGAGGTCATGCGCTGTTTATCTTGATATGAGATCACCAGGTCGCGCACATATGGTTGTGATCCATGCGCCTGGTGTACCCTTATCAGACGGGTGGTCATGATGGGTATAATGGGCTTCATATATTTTACCCCAGTGTCACTTTGATGGCATGCTCTGCTCTCTCAAATAATAATAATAATAATAATAACTTCTTAAAATTTTTATTCTTTCCTTCTCTCTTTCTTTCCTCCCCTTTGTCTCTATCACATGACTGTATGTATATATATATATATATATATATATATATATATATATATATATATATATATATATATATATATATATATATATATATATATATATTTATATATATGTATATATATATATATATATATATATATATATATATATGTATATATATATATATATATATATATATATATATATATATATATATATATATATATATATATGTATATATATATATATATATGTATATATATATATGTATATATATATATATATATATATATATATATATATATATATATATATATATACATATATATATATATATGTATGTACGCATATATGTATGCATGCATGTATGTGTATGTACATACGATACATCATATTTTATAAGCAACCACGTGTCTTTCTAAATATATATTTCTAAATATATCGACTTAAATCATTTTAATGGAACAAACTGTATATATAGATGTATCTATCAGGCTATTTTTTAACTTCTCTTCACCTTCCTAACAGTCTTTCTTCTTGATTTCTTCTCCTTCTGTGCCTCAATCATTTTAATAGATAAATATGTATACTTATATATATATATATATATATATATATATATATATATATAGATAGATAGATATATATATATATAGATATATATATAGATAGATAGATAGATAGATAGATATATATGCGTGTGTGTGTGTGTGTGTGTGTGTGTCTCTGTGTGTGTATATACATATATATACCCACAAATATGTATAATGATATCTGTATATATAAATATATATATGTGTGTTGTATGTATATATATATATATATATATATGTGTGTGTGTGTGTGTGTGTATATATAGGTATTTATATATACATATATTTAGTTACATAACTATCTATCTATCTACCTACCTATATATATATTTATACTTATATATCAGCTACACATGCTATTCAATTTTATCCACACACTTTCTGCACAACTACTTCAGCATATCACTATATTTACATAGAAGTGGCTTGCAGAGCAACAATAATGAACAACAACAACATGACCAACAACACACACAAATATATCAACAGTATCCGCATCAATAACAATAGCAAAAGCAGTCATATTACAATATATTTACATATTACCATGGAAAGAACAAACAACAGCAGCAGCAAAAACAACATTTGATTATCGAAGCATAACTACACAGTAGAGTGCGCACATTTAACTCAAGTTATATAAGGAGTTCCTGTACGATGCTATACTGTACAAAATCTAACTAACATTGAATAGTTTTGCTGTTGTTGTTGTTGTTGTCGTTTTGCAAAAAGAACGTTATTGTTTGTATATTTATCAGCATAAATATTCAAAGATATCCGTTCTTGTTTGTGTTGTTATTATCGTTCTTGTTGTTGTTCACGATATTCCTTCTTACATTTGTTTTTCTGCTTTTTTTTTCGTTTAATCGGGTAGTTTGAGAATGGAAAAATCAGAGAGAAAAGTTGCAGCATGCTTCGGGATATGCCAACGTGTCCGGTATAATTTTCGGCACATTACAAACGATATACGAAGCAAATTATAATAATAATAATAATTATAAGAAGAAGAAGTAGTAGTAGTAGTAGAAAAGAAGAAAAAAGAAGAAGAAGAAGAAGAAGAAGAAGAAGAACAACAACAACAACAACAACAAGAAAGAAAGAAAGAAGGAAAAAGTGAAGAAAAGGATGAAGGAGAGGAAAAGGTGAAGAAGAATATTCATAATAATAACAGTAGAGAAGATGGTAATACTAATAAGGAAGTAGCATCGAAAATGGCAAGGAAAACAAAGAGAAGAAAGAGTAGTAGTAGTAGTAGTAGTAGTAGTAGTAGTAGTAGTAGTAGTAGTAGTATAAGAAGTATACTAATAATGATAATAATAATAAAAATAATAATAATAATAATAATAATAATAATAATAATATTGATGATGATGCTGATGATGATTTCATTTACTTGCTGCAAGGGCGAAGGATGAGGGGCACAATGCAAAAATAGACATAAAGTATGAGGTTTACATATAATAATTAAATGATAAAAAATACGTATACACGGTGTACACTGGAATGAAATGCTTATATGCATAGCGTAAAAAGCTAAAAGAAAAAGGTAGGGAATGATATATATGTGGCCCTCGTGATATAGGAACGCATCTAGGGATAGTCGTGATACCCCACTGTCCGAGGTTTCCCTGAAACCCTAGGAACAAGTGCTCTCTCCAGTTCCTTGTCTCCAACTCACAGCTCTACACTTAGAGAAGTAACCTCCACTCTTGCCATTTTCGCAAATTTCATCCACCTTTCAATAACCTCGCTGGAAGACAACACTACCCTCTCCACTCTAACTTGCCATTTCAAATGAAACATGAAAAAGTCAATGAGAGCTCTACCAAAGAGGAATATATCCGTCCTCATGCCTTTCATCCTTGTCCACCAACCAACCTCTTTCGCCAAAGCCACCAGGCAAACGGAAACTGCTTTGCCTCCTCGATTGAAGGAGGGCGGCGGTGAAATCATTACTGCAGACTCGGCCGACAGACGGATCCGACCCACACGTGACATCGAACATGATTTAGTTTAGTACAGCACCATTTATCTGGGTAGCAGACAAGAATTGTTTTGTTGCCCAATGTAATCAAACATTATATAAGTATATCAAAGAATCCTGAGAAGAGAAATATAAATAACACAACCATGCAAATGATCCGCAATTTAACAAGTATTTAAATAGCGTTAAACTAAAGAGTACGTCTCTAATGTCTATGATGGTTCATTTCGTAAACTGAAAATGGAATGTGTTGCATTCCTCTCCAAATTTATGTTTATAGACATATTTATAGACAGTGAGAATATTGCTTCAAATATATGCGACAGGGAAATCATATCCGCTTAAAAAATGTATACTGGACATAAACTAATGTTAAACCACCAAACTAAAATTTATTTTGCTTGAAGCAAACACAGGACATAATGGTATCACCTCACTTACTGTTTCTTCGCCTCTAGTTATCTACTTCTGCGACACAAATATACATAATCATATAGACTTACATAAACTCACACACAGGCACACATACACGCGCGCGCATACACGAATCCAAACACACATAAATACATATATTTATATAGAGTCTATGTGCATGAGATTGCCTAATGCATGAGGTGATCATATTAATCGAGCAGTGTAACATTAGTGATCATGACAGGAGAATGGTTTGTTGTCTGAAAAACATGCCAACATGAAGTTTTAAAATACTTAACATTTACTAGATCAGCTCATTGCGAAAAATCTATACGCTACTACAAGAAGAATGCAAATATCTTATATGCCTATGCATACATATATACTTATATATACGCATATATATGTGTGCGCCTGTATGTATTTTGTGTGTAGTTGTGTGTGTATATATATGTATGTATATATAAATATACATACATGTATATACATATATATGTATGCATGTACATACGAATATTTTACTTGTACATGCATTCATATACATATATTCATAGATAGATACATAGATACATAGATAGATAGATAGATAAATAGATAGATATATAGATAGATAGATAGATAGATAGATAGATAGATAGATAGATAGATAGATAGATAGATAGATACACACACGTAAAAATGTGAGAAATTGAAAGATGTACGCATGCGTAGCTTTTCTGGAAAAAAACAACTGCATTCAGCCAAGAAGAGTGACAGCATATACGTCCTACTTTTAAATATATAGTATGTATATATTTGTCTACATGTAAGATGAATTTATATACGGGTGCGTGTGTGCGTGCGTGTGCTCTTGTGTACACGTACATGCTTGTGTGAGTGCCTTTGGGTTTGTGTTTGGCGATATTTGCATACGTATTTTACCATATATGTATGCATGCGTTGCTACGTTAGTGTAATACTCCCCTGCTTCAATCAATACCCAAGTCATTGCAAGTAGGAGTTTGTATTATTTCCTTTGGTGACATGTACGATAGAATATATATATATATATATATATATATATATATATATATATATATATATATATATATATATATATATATATATATATATATATACATACATACATATATATCCATATATATGTTTGTATGTGTGTGTATACATATGTACATATACATGCATATATATATATATATATATATATATATATATATATATATATATATATATATATATATATATATATATATATATATATATATATATATATATTTGTATGTGTGTGTATATACATATGCATTATAAATGTATGTGTGTATGTACATATCGTGGTGTAGGATGCTTATGCATGATATAACATCATTTGGTATTCTGTGATATGGAATAAGATGAGATCATATAGAATGATGGTGTCTGTAACATATGGTATCATATGCATTATTAAACGTGTTATCTTTACTTTTGCTTTTTCATAAAATGGAATAACTTAAGATCTATATGACATTATTCTGCATGACATCCCATAATCTTTTATTCTTTAAATCCTTTTTCTGTTTTCATTCGTTGCCTTGCGGCCATGCTATTACTCATCCCTGGCGAGGTCGTTGGATCATATCGCATCCCGTTCTCATGCGAACGTTCACAATTCTTGCAACTGTTATATTTTGAACACCCAATATTCAGACAACTGTAAACATTCACTACACACGTGTGCGTCACCGGCAGAGTCGACGATGGTCTACCAGGCCTTCGACCAACTTGTGTCATGCTGCCGATGAAGCTTGCTATATTCAAATGATGAAACATAAATAAACAATATTTGCATCAGTAAATATTACAGGCAAATCAACTTTCTTCCTTCAACATCGCTTTGTCACACAAAATCCTTCAAAAATTTAACTACACTGTTAATAATATATTCCTGAATATTGTCTACAAATGCTTGTTAAAGTTCCGCTACCGTGGCAGTAACTTGACAATACAAATCGCAGGGTCTTCGCCAGAAGGATACATCGGGACACGTTTATAGCTCCACGTAGTTGTTGAAGAAACACCTCGCAGATCGTTTAGATCGATGACGAAAATGGTTATCTGGAAGAGAATATCGTATATGCAATGGAATGTCTTAACCAATAGTTTAAATGCATTTTTCAAATATTATCGGTATAGTTTCAAATATCGGTGAGTGTAGATTATGAAGAAGCACACAGTGTCAACGGTGGGGTCATTTCTGGTGGAGTGTTTCGTCGAACCGAGTGAAGTTCATGAGCGACAGTATAATGAATGTATCACATCTGATGAGCTAATTTTCTCGTACATCGATAAGGATGCACGTTTAGTCGGTCCTCAATCGAGTGAACATGTCGACCGTTGCGCGAAACTGGGGTGCAATGTGTAAATTGTCGACATTTTATATTTTTAATTTCACGCAAGCGCATTGTTTGCTTTTAATTCTGTCGACTGCACAGTATAGTAGCGCCAGTTGAACACCGTATGTGAGAGAAACAGCCCCAGGAGTCAATTTAGAAACGACATGCTTTCCTTCTGGCCATTCGCACCAGAAGCTCCAATACGAATATTTCAGAGTGTTTGCCTGGCAATCTGAGAACAGTGCGGAGGATTCGGAGTTGGATGAGTCTGATAATGATCACGGCGTTTCAAGTGATCATTAGTGATGGCGACGTTATGTCTCCATTCATTTTCCCATAGGGACTCAGACTCAACACGGAGATCTACATCAAGTGCCTGGAGGTCGTGCTGCTGCCCTGGGTGAAGAAGGTGGCTGATACAAAAGCTATTTCTGGCAACAGGACTCTGCATCATACCATACAAGCAGAACACAGTCAAGGCTGTCTGACGTTTTCTGCGACTTCATCGCCCTAGCATCTGCCAACCTAACACGCCAGACTGCAACCCCCCCCCCTCATTATTATGTGTGGGGCGCTGCTGGGCGAGAGACCAACATAGCTCCTTGTGACAACAAAAATAAATTGAAGGCAAGTATTATGGCATCATTCACCAACTTAAATAAGGAGACCGTCCAGAAGATTTACAGGAGATTGCAAAGTCGTCTGGAGGTGGTGGTTGAAGCCAATGCCGATTTTAGTGAATGAATTTACTCTTTAGTATTACTGGATATTGTTATGTAATTTTGGTAAATATATCTTTTAAAATGAGATGTCATTGTTATTTTCATTTTCATTTTTGCGTAATTTAGATGAGACTTTATTCACCGCACCCTGTATATATATATATATATATATATATATATATATATATATATATATATATGTATATATATATATATATATATATATATATATATATATATATATATATATATATATATATATATATATATATATATATATATATATATATATATATATATATATATATATATAGTTTTAGGGAAAATAACCAATGTTCAAGAACTCATCGATGAAAATCCACTATCACATATAGAAAAATTAATAATTAAAAGCACAATAAATGAGTATAATATAAAGTAAAGTAAATATCATAAGATAAATATAATAAAAAGATTACACGTGTTTCATAACCAATTTTCAAATAGAAAAGAAATTTAAATCGATTAAAATCAATTGAAATTATCGAAAATAAGTTCTATTCAAAAATATTATTGAATGGTTATTATTTTGATATTATGATATTTTTTAAATAATTTTTCTATCTTTATATAATAAGTATTTCATATGAATTCATTTGGTACTTATTGTTGGTTGAGATATATATCTAATTATTGTTCTACTTACGATCTGAGGAGTAGCTATATTTTTGAATAGAACTTATTTTCGATAATATCAATTGATTTTAATCGATTTCAATTTCTTTTCTATTTGAAAATTGGTTATGAAACACGTGTAATCTTTTTATTATATTTATCTTATGATATTTACTTTACTTTATATTGTACTCATTTATTGTGCTTTTAATTATTAATTTTTCTATATGTGATAGTGGATTTTCATCGATGAGTTCTTGAAAATTGGTTATTTTCCCTAAAACTATATATTTTATATATACTTTATCTATAAGGCTCAATTTAATTTTAAGTTTTTATAAATTGATTTTAATTGAGTTTTTTACCTGTAATTTTCGATTTTGTCCCTAATATTATTATTATTATTATTATTATTATATATATATATATATATATATATATATATATATATATATATATATATATATATATATATATATATATATATATATGTATGTATGTATGTATGTATATGTATATATTTATACTAATGATTATGGACTAAGTGTTTATATATGTATATCGCAATTATTTATCTCGTTGTGAACGTTCGTCTACATTTCTGAATCAGAAATGGAATAAATGAAGTTTTTCAAATGTCAATGATAATGCTTTTTTATTTTTCTATGCCATATGCAAAAATATCTTTGTATGTATACATATGTATATTATATACATAAATACACGCATATATGTATACAGACAGACAGACACACACACACACACACACACACACACATATATATATATATATATATATATATATATATATATATATATATATATATATATATATGTATATGTATATATATATATATATATATATATATATATATATATATATATATATATATATATATATATATATATATATATATATGTATGTATGTATATACATATATATACGCATATATATAGAACTCAAATACACGCATGTATATATTGATGTAGTTGTATACGTATATCATATACTTACTCTATATGCATATACGTGTGTATACAGACGCATACATATGTGATTGTGAAATCAGAGGATAAACACCGCGAACCATAATAGAGTTGTTACACATTACATAAGTAGATTGTACATTCATATATTAAAAAGGAAAACCTTATAGGCACGTATGTGTTTCAAAAGATATCGAATTTCATGGAAACACTAGCAGAAAATATAATAATAAAAAAATATAAAAAAGTTGCTAATCCACACTTTTATACCTAGGTGAATGTGAATACATCCAACAGATTTCTTCGAGAAATAAGATATAATCAACAAAATAATAAAGAAAGACATCTATTGGTATGAAGAAACTGCTTTCCTGTAGGGAAGTGCAACTGAACAAGAAACGTATTCCATCTATAGGAATGAAGATCAGAGTCTCTATTTTCAAATGTACAAATACATACATACATAAGGTGTGCATATATATATATATATATATATATACATATATATATATATATATATATATATATATATATATATATATATATATATATATATATATATATATATATATATATATATATATATACATATATATATATATATATATATATTTATATATATATATATATATACATATATATATATATATATATTTATATATATACATATACACATATATATATATATGAATATATATATATATACATTTATATATGTGTATATATATATATATATTTGTGTATATATATATATATATATATATATATATATATACATATATATATATATATATATATATATATATATATATATATATATATATATATATATATATATATATATATATATATATATATATATATGTGTGTGTGTGTGTGTGTGTGTGTGTACGTATGAATGTATGTATGTATTTTTATATTAACTCATATGTACGCAATGTGTATATACCCTTCAATACAGACAAGTGAATAATCATTGATTGGCAGTCATTGTAGGAACCTTCAAGGAAGATACTGAGTTACCGAAAAGGAATAGAATTTGAATAGTTCAACAGTAAAAATATGAAATACATACATACAATACATACATGCATATATATATATATATATATATATATATATATGCATAAAAATATATTTCCTCTAGTCAAAGTAAAGAGAAATCTGTCGCCCTATAACTTAAAATATCTTGAAACGAGTATAACATCCTCCGATGTAAAGCTTCTCATACACACACATTCTTTATTTTTATCTGGGTTTTACATTTATTGATACGTTACATAATATGGTGCTTTCAATACATATTTACTATATTTCCTTATATCTCCAATGCTACACACACATGCACACGCACACACATATACATGACTTTCATACACGTATTTCGCGTTATATATTTTCGCAAATATATACGAATATTCACGTTATTTTTAGCATGAACCGATTTACAGAAGTCACCGGACGTTCTTCTGTAAACATTTCGTTATATGCAACATCCGGGTGAGTGTGACATAACTTCAATATTTGTTATTTTTAATGTTTTCTTTTCTAAATTCTTGTATCTTCTGGATAAGTTCCATTAATCATATTCGGCGCGAGACATCCAATTTATGTAAATATCTATCTATCTACATATATCTATCTATCTATCTATCTATCTATCTATCTATCTATCTATCTATCTATCTATCTGGCTGGTTGTCTATCTACAAGAAGGCTCGTGGCTTAATGGTTAGTGTATTATCCTCACGAGTTCGATTCTTTTTCGATCGTTGTCTCCTTGAGCGGAACACTGTACTTCATGTTGTTCCAAACGACTCAGCTGGCGAAAACTGGTTGTGACTGTATTTCAAGGAGCTAACTTCATCACACTCTATATTGCACTGAACGTTCCTCAGAATTACATTAAGTGTATGTGAGTCTGTAGTAGTCTCACTCACTTGCACGTTAATTTCATGAGCAGGAAAAATACTCCACAAACACTCACTTTGCTCAAACAAATATATCAGGCAAACAAAACAAAAATATTTGTAGATCAGTAAGAACTCCATTTAATCCTAAAGCAAGGTCCGTACTTGAGTGAACGAACATACAGGTAGATTAGTTAACTATGATTTGATTCAACATATTTCTGTCCCAGATTCACACACCTGTTGCATCGGTCCTTCAGTTTTTCTAAGCCACCTGTAAAAGAACACGGAATTTTTGGCCTCCAACCAAGCCTTTCATGATACTCTTAAAGGAACCTTTCAGCAATCCCTCGAATATTAGGTAAGAAAATTCCGAGGTAAATGTATATAATACCTACACACAATGAATGTTCATCACTCTAGGGAGCATATATTTAGAAAGGAAGATACGTATCTGCATAAAGATAGAGAAACCTAGAGAAAAATTAATGTAAGATTATAGGTATGTCATTCTTTTGTTCATGAAAGTTTTCAATTGTAATGAAGGACTTAGAGTACAGAGTTACTTGTAAATGAAATATAGAATATTTAAATCAAACTAACGAAAAAATACTGGCACAGTCATCGATCAAATATTACAGCGTGAATTAATAGAAGACACAAGATAAATCTGAGAAAAATGACAGATTCTTAATTGGGAAATTCTGTGCAGGTCATGCGTAAAAAAAACAAAACAAAAGCAAGCCACTAGTTATTTTAGTAAAGACATATGTATATGCTTCCTTACATATGTATTTACATAGACAGACATACACACGTATAAACGTATATGAGTGAGTGCCTGTGTTTGATTCAATGCCTTCACAAATATGTAAATGTATACACAAACATACACATATGCGTATATGTATGTATCTAGGTATGCATGCATGTGTGTATGTAAGTGTGAGCTTGTGTGTTAGCAGTAATGGTAATGCTAAATGAAATAGTATGCATCTTCATGATTTAACGCATGTCAGTGACCAAAACTCATAAGTGTCAGTGGAGACACTATACTGCCATCATATAATCATACTACTTTACGTCTGTTAAATAAAGAACTATTTGTGTTCATCAATCCTGTATCGCGTTTGATTTCCTTTCTTTCACGATCAAAGCAACTTACAGACGCCGGACTAAATATGTGTGTGCGTGTGGGTGTGTGTGTGTGCATCAGTGAGTGTGTGTGCATATGTGTGTGTGTATGTATATGTATGTACGTGTGTGTACATATATATATATATCAATATACACATATATACATACACATAAAAGCATTTATATATATATATATATATATATATATATATATATATGTGTGTGTGTGTGTGTGTATGTGTGTGTATATACACCCACACATATGTGTGTATATATGTATAAATAAATGCGTGTGTGTATTTATATATGTGTGTATAAATAAATGTGTGTATATATATATATATATATATATATATGCACATACCCACATCCACATATGTCTATTTGCACCTATCTGTTTATCTATATATTTATATCTATTTAATTATATCTAGATAGATAGATAGATTGATAGGTATGCAATCATATATATATATATATATATATATATATATATATATATATATATAAATATAATGTTCCTGTAGAGAGATGCATACAATTCTTGTGCTTTTAGTTCCGTGGATATTCGATTGAATGTGGTCGCTTGTTCATCAGCTAATTTTCTGTCTTCTGCATAACAATTCGTAACACTGTTTTCTTTCTTTGGACACAACAATGGGGACGATTATTATTGCATTCTGTGTGTTCTTCCACTATTTATATTGGAACAATTACAGGTCTCACCCAGTGCGACGGCCATTTTTTTTTTTGTCACTTTAAGTTCTATTGCCCAATTCAAAAAAATTCCATTTGCTCCAGGAAGCTTCAACACCAAATTATGGACAGGATGTCTTGTTTTTTATCTTTTCTCTACCCTCTTTACTTTGCTCTTTTGATATGTATCTTTACCTTCGAAAGGCAGAGTAGATGAAACAGGGACAACTGATGAAGGGGAATATTCTTTATGTTGCATGTCTCGTTTCAATCCTTGCTTTTTTCGTTGTTCGAGAGAAATTTCGTTTTCTATGTTTTCGCTTCTCATTGTGCTTAACGTTTTTTTTGTTGATCTCCTGTACCCATATATGCATATATATATATATATACATATATATATAGGTATGTACATATATGTATGTATATATGCATACACACACACAAACACACACACACACACACACACACACACATATATATATATATATATATATATACATATATATATATATATATATATATATATATATATATATATATATATATATATATATATATATGTATATAGATATATATATATACTTATATATGCCTATATGTGGCTAAGCGGAGAAGGATATAAGGCACTTTGTAATGAGTAAAATGCTTTAATTTATTGGCCGTTATAGTGTTAAAAATACATAATTCAAATATCTATTCAAATATTCTAGTCAAATACGAAAACTGAAAAAACGAATTATCTTAAAACAACAATGCATTTATGAGGTCAATTTATGAAAGTATTCGTTTAATTAATTGAAGGATTGAATTTCAGTTTGAATAATAAGAGGTCGTAATTTCAGTTAGTGACAGTGTATATACCATGGCAAATGTAATTAAAATAGTTGTTAATCATCTGTTGTGAATGGATATCACAATTTGTTAATAATCTGGTTGAATAAATTGTTACTTGTTCTTAAAGTCGAATTTTAGAGGTTCTCTGTACTTTACGCACGACGGTGAACTAACGATGAAGACTGCAACATTGATTGTACCACAAAATTATATGTATAAATATGTAAACTTAAATGTGTGGGGGGGGGGGAAGAAAGAGAGAGAAAAAGAAACTGTAGCGCGTGGGGTTGAAGTGAGTAGTTACGAGATGAAATATAGAATATAGAATAGAAAGAGATATTGTTTAACTGTGTAAAATTTTATCTTGATGTGTGCGGTCAGTGAAAGAAGATAATAAATCAATGAGATAACAGACTCTGATAGTGACAAATAAATTTGGTACCTTGAAATACGCATGGCGTTTAAATTCCAAGGAAATACTCCATTATGGACATTTCAACTATGTTTTATTTTATTTTCTACTTATTTCAGTCATTAGAATGCAGACATGCCGGGGCACCGCCTTGAAGCAATTTTTATCGAACGAATCGATGCCCGTACTTATTCTATCAGTCAATTTGAGGAGATGGAAACGTTCTTTAAATCGACTCTGGTACGCAACTGGTATTTAATTTATCGACCCCGCGAAAGGATGAAAGACAAAGTCGTCATCGGCTGAATTTGAACTCAGATCATAAAGACTTAATACTGCTAAGCATTTCGCCCGGCGTGCTAACGTTTCTTATTTCTTTACTACCCACAAGGGGCTACACACAGAGGAGACAAACAAGGACAGACACACGGATTAAGTCGATTAGATCGACTCCAGTGCGTAACTGGTACTTATTTAATCGACCTCGAAATGATGAAAGGCAAAGTCGACCTCGGCGGAATTTGAACTCAGAACGTAGCGGCAAACGAAATACTGCTAAGCATTTCGCCCGGCGTGCTAACCACTCTGCCAGCTCACCGCCTTAGTATGGGATAATATTGTCGAAGAATATAATTAAATTTTAACCTAGTTAAAGAAGCGGCTTGAGGAAGAAATCACGTATGTTGAATACACAATCGTATATCTAGTGGAATGATAAAAATGAAGCCACTTCATATTATCATCAATTCAATTTAACATTAAGTAAATAGCGTTTACATTTCTAAAGAATCACTTTTGCTACACAATATTTCCTTTAAAACATCTCTAAATAAATAATTTTCAAATATATTTGTCTCCGATACTTACCATTCCTCAGGTTCTGACCTCATCAATTATATTTAAAATACACAAATCTGCCAATCTCTTAATATCATAGTTTCTATTATATCATATAAATTTTTTTCTACTAGACTTTAATTAACAAGTTCAAACATTGTAGGACATTGAAGAGGAAAATCCATAAATAATTTAATCTGAAAATAACATTCCTCCAATGAATTTAATCCCCAGTCTCAACTACCCACAAAACAACACTTGAAAACACGGAAACGAATCAAACCAATTTGATTACATCTGGGATGTAAAAAGAAGGCAAAAATCAATACACTTTAAATTCAACGTTTACACTCAGAACACAAGTGACTGCGTGGTGCTTCTCAAATGGTGAGACTGAAATTCCTTTAGCCAGAGGTCCCAGAAAGTACAGACATTTAGAACGAGTTTGTCGGTACAAAATTAGGTATGTCGGTGTGGGTATATATATATATATATATATATATATATATATATATATATATATATATATATATATGTTTGTGTGTCTGTGCCTGTGTGTGTATGCGTGCGTGTGTGCGTATGTATGTGCGCTTATATATATATATATATATATATATATATATATATATATATATATATATATATATATATATATATATATATATCACTTCAGCGACGAAGCAGTCTGGCGTTTGTAAACACAACGGTTAACATTCCATTTTGTCGCATCATTGTAGCTTTCGAATGATTCCACCACGCTGGCTACACGTTTAGAATGGAAAATCATTTTGTTACAGAATTAACCGTTTACAGTCGACCAAAGTGAAATGAAGTATTTTGTTCCAGAAAAAAAAAACATGTTGCCGGTCTGTGAATCGAAACCACGATCGCACGAACCTGGGTTTCAATTTGTATAACAACATTAATTATTGCATTTTTGCCTGCCTGCCCAGTTTATTCTCTTACCTGGACTTCTAGTATTCCAGCTAAATTTTCGTGAAAATTATACATACACTAACAGTCGGAAGAGTTCATCAATAAAAAATCTAAAACAATATGGAAAACACAAGACATGAACTATCTTCTTGTTACAGCAGAAAATCTTTGCAAGAAGATATAAAAACTGTAGCAGCCGAAAACACGTATAAAACACTATAGATGTAGCTGAAACATACACGAGTAATATATATAGACGATGTTCGTATAAATAATACCCAAAAATTTAACTCACCCTCCATTAAACGGCTACACTTCCGTAATATCTTCAGTTACTAAAGTGGTTCTTATCCCACGTGCGATATTTCATAAAGGAACTGATGTCGCTGGATATACCTCAATGTCACCTGCTCTGGAAATGACGTCAGTGTGCCATTTCAGTTCCAGGAATCTGATTAAGATGAAGCGACATGACAGTTGGTTGAGCCTATGTTTCAGTCTAAATAGATGTCTTTTTCACTGCAGTCGTTCTATTTTCTTTGCAGTAGAGGGGACACTTCGAAATATGCAAAGAAAATGAAAGATAAAGAAAAGAACCATAACTCACTTATGGCATAGGTATTGTCCATAAATTAAACAAGTATAGATTTGAAGAAATATAACTAACTAGCAAGAATGAATTTGAACAAGAAATCGAGTAATCGTATATTGGGTACTCAGTACATTCACGTTTGTGAAAAACTTTACATGAGGAGAAATAAACACAACGGTTAATATGTACCCTTCTATTAAGGTAAAGGTTGTTTTCACTGCAGAAAAGAGACAGTTATGGACAGGCATTATACAATCATTTCACACTGTGTATGTGCACATATCTCTTTATTTGTGTGGTCTTAGAAAAACAATTTTTTAACGAACAACTTTTATGGCTTTAATTTTCATCGTTTTCCAGTATTGGGAGTTGTTGCTGAGAAACTGATCATACTCACGTATGTCCTTATATAATGATGAGCATATTGTTTTTTCATATAATTGTGTGTATATATATATATATATATATATATATATATATATATATATATATATATATATATATATATATATATATATATATATATGTATATATATTTGTCAAAAATCACAGAGTATGAGTAGGACGGAGGAGAATGTGTAGTATAAGTGAAGGGAGAGTAGAGAAAATAGTAATTCAGTGAAGGAGAAGTAGAGAGAGTGGCAGCCCTGAATGACAGAGAGGGAAAGAAAATAATAGCAATGAGAGAGAAAGGAAATGGCAAATAGCGCGTTGTGTGTCTTCTATTTTCTCCGTCACAATATGTGACTGAGAAAGGAAGGACTGACAGATGAATATCAAGGGAAGGGGTTAAAAACATTCAGCTTTTCAACTCTGTGTGAGTATATGTGTGTATGTAAAAGGGAGGCATTTTAATGTTTGTTTGCACGTGTGTGTGTGTGTGTCTGTGTGTGTGTGTGTGTGCGCGTGTGTGTGCGTGTGTTTGTATGTGTGTGTGTGTGTGCAATAGAAATGGGAAGGTGAACTTCAACGCTGAAAAGAAAAATCAAAGAGTATTTCGATTTTGTTTGAGTATATGTGTTGTGGATGTGTGTGGATGTATAAGGGACGTAAGTGAATGTTTATATATGTGTTTATTATGTAACTTATTTTGTACCTTATTTATATATAAAATACTACAATTAGCCGTCATTTTTGACAGCACAGGATCGGCTGGTACCCATTGTAATTCTTATTAACCTGAGAATTGACCTGTTAGTACGAGTAATACACTAATTTTATTACTCGAACCATCATGTTTACGTAATTCCATTCATAAAATAGGAATATGGATATATATATATATATATATATATATATATATATATATATATATATATATATATATATATATATGTGTGTGTGTGTGTGTGCGTGTGTGTCTGTGTGTGTGTGTATGTTTGTGTGTGTACGTGCTTGTGTATGCAAAGAGTTAGCGATATAAATGTGAAGTATTAATGTATACACGTACATGTATCTGAATGAGGTTTATGTATTTAGCGTTAGTGTGTGTGCATGTCATTGGTGTGTGTCTAGAAAATAGTTGCCTCTATCAATAGGTTAGCTTTTTATAACGTTACATTGTAAATGCTTCCATATAAACATCTATATATATAAGACGATTCACACAGAAATATATGAATATCATAGTATCACTTTCTCTCTCCTCTTATAGACACAAGTATATATTGTGCCTATATATGTATGTATGTTTGTATGCCTATAGATGTAAATATGTATACGTATACAAATTAATGCATATGAATATATGCATGAATTTATGTATGAGGTCATTTATGATCACGAACTGGACGGAATATCGATCGAGTTGATGAGTTGTAATAATAAGCAAGGTATATATACGAAACAGATAAGTGTGTTTATAAACGTGGAGGAAACATTGAATTCTATTTCCAAAAACAGCAGGAGAGCTGTCTGTGAGTATAGACAGGCGACAGGAAGTATATAGTGAGTGTTATCGAAATAAGACGAGATTGTGTGAAACAGTCTTAATTATAATATCCTAGCGAAATTGAAGTTTCAACTTCAAAGCATGCACGAGATTCTTAGCTGTGTAGGATATAAAGTAAATTATAAATGAAAACGAAATTATGATATTTAGGTGTATTACTTCACGTACAAAGACATACATACATATATGTATACATATATGCATATATATATATATATATATATATATATATATATATATATATATATATATATATATATATATATATATTATTTATATTATTATATATATATATACATATATATACATAAACATATACATATACATAAACATATACATATACATATATGTAGATATATATATATATATATATATACATATATATATATACATATATATATATACTTTTATTTATACATATATACGTTTTAGTATAAATTATGCATATGTGCATATGCAAATAAATATGTATAGCACATACTCACAAATACACACACCCACTCACTCACCCACACAGACACACATATATGTATATATATATATATATATATATATATATATATATATATTGCACATGCAGTGTGTATCACCCAAATGAAATATGGAATATTACATTCCCTCCGACATTTTAAATATACATAATATCAGCGGAGAGAAACCTTCTTCTGATGTGCTGTGCTATCTAATGATATCATATCACATTTACATAATATAACGTTTGTCTAAGTTCTTTGTTGCACCGAAAAATTATTGTTGCGTGTCTGTGTGTGTTCGCACACGCCTATATATGCTTGTTTGCTGACATATATATGGTAGAAGTTCATTGTCTACTCACAAATTATTCTCCTATTTCCCTGTATAGGGACTCCTAGTCAACAGTATAGGATTCTTGACTTTTTTTGCTTAGAATCTTATAGAAGGAGATACTTCGGAAGAAATAGTTCCATATCATATGCATGTTTACACACAAACATGAATACGAGGAGGTGCAGGAAAGTTCCTGGATTTTGTTAAAAGAAAATCCCGGAGGATCAGTTAATCATGATTTTATTCAACATATACCCCTTCTCAGATTTACATACTTAATTGCAGAGCTCCTTCATTTTTTTTTTTTTTTTTTTTTTTGTTAAGCCCTCTGAAAGAACTCGGAAATTTGGTCCTCGAAGCAGGCATTTCGCGCCAAATTTAAGGCTTTGTACATACATACATATGTATGTATGCACCCCTTTGTATATACATACATACAAACAAACTAACAAACATACACACACACATACATACATACATGGTGGTTATAGTGGTTGTCTACTCATTACACAGAATTTGACCACCTCCTGTACCTACACCTTAGCCCCTTCATGGCGTCTGATGTGGAATTTTAAACCATACAATGTTCTGAAAAAACACCCACACAGATTGCACCTCGGATTTGAACTACCAATACCTGCAGAGATTCTTAGAAATAAAACATGCATACATACATACATACATACATAAGCAGTTTTCCGATTTTCTCTTTTAATATGTACCTATTCTTCAAAATATATTTTCTAATATTTTAGCGAATATTCAGTTCTGATCTAAAACATAACATCTAGAAATATGGAATACTAGGAAAAGCAGATGTGCCTCATAAGAACGCGGCTTTCCTTATAATCGAATCTACATACTCTGTGTGTGTGTTTGTCTGTGTGTCTGTGTATGTGTCTGTGTATCTTACAGAGTAGTTATATAGAGATGACAAATGTAGTTGCTTTTCCAAAGACTGAAAAAAAAGATAAACATATAATATACAAAACTTAATCGATTTTGAAAGACGACGTTTGAGTGTTCACCAATAAGGAGAGAAGAAACTCCAACAAAGGAAATAATTTATTGTTCATAATGTGTAGTACAATTATGAGTTGCTCATAATAAACTAAGCAACTTTATTATATATCATCATTACTCTTATGTTCAATTTAAGGATCCTTGGTTTCATTCATGAACCTGAAGTAATATGTAAAAGGCAACGTTCAGACAAATGGCCTTTTGAATTGGAAAGTCACAAAATGTAAACCCAATAATGGAAACAACCGTAGATAAGAATCTTATAATATAGTTCATTGTTTCCATTATATAAAATTTAACTATGTTCTGATACAGAATTCTAGATCTTTAACATGCTTCAGTTATTAAGCACGGTATTGCTGGAGCACAAACGTGAAGACAATTTAGTGAAATTTATTGACTCCAGTAATTTGTTTTAAAGCTTGGTCATAATTCAATCGGTGGTTTTTGAGGAAACGCTCTGTTACGGCTACCTAAACGACCCAGCACCGGTTGTCAAGCAGTGGTGGTGGTGACAAACTGACACAAAGACCCTACACCCTCACACTCACACACACATCTATCTATCTATCTATCTATCTATCTATCTATCTATCTATCTATCTATCTATCTATCTATATCTCTCTCTCTCTCTCTCCCTCTCTCTCTCTCTCTCTCTCTCTCTCTCTATATATATATATATATATATATATATATATATATATATGTACAGGTATATACGAAGGGCTTCTTTCTGTGTGTAAATTCCACTTACACTTCTTTTGTAGAAGACAAGGCTATTGTAGAAGACACTCTTCGAAGGAGTCACGCAGTGTGTCTGCATCCTGAACCCTGTAGTTGCGTCTCAGCCCATAGTCACGCCT
>NC_142949.1:3377691-3390191 GCF_046866305.1 Octopus bimaculoides | reverse complement strand
GGTCAAACAACTCGCATCAACACCGAAAACGACGCTCGATAGTGTTGCTATTACTAGATAACGAGCGCTGCCTGAATGCTATCATTGTTGTTGGCACTCCGTCGCTTACGACGTCGAGGGTTCCAGTTGATCCGATCAACGGAACAGCCTGCTCGTGAAATTAACGTGCAAGTGGTTGAGCACTCCACAGACACGTGCACCCTTAACGCAGTTCTCGGGGATATTCATCGTGACACAGTGTGACAAGGCTGACACTTTGAATTACAGGCACAACAGAAACAGGAAGTAAGAGTGAGAGAAAATTGTGGTGAAAGAGTACAGCAGGGTTCGCCACCATCCCCTGCCGGAGCCTCGTGGAACTTTTAAGTGTTTTCTCTCAATACACATTCACAACGCCCGGTCTGGGAATCGAAACCGCGATCCTATAACCGCGAGTCCGCTGCCCTGACCACTGGGCCATTGCGCCTCCACAATGCTATAATTATTGACGCTGTATTACACAGGCTCCACAACCATATGGAGTGAATGCGGAATTGGCTACTTACCACGAAATAACACCCGAATTACCTTATATCGTTTCCTTATATCATCCTGAGACGAAATACATGAAAAATATCCATGTATCATTTGCTCTAGAATGGTTCGTGGCACGTACCATATTTTCCAGTATAGATCTCGAATATTTCAGACCTAAATTTACTAAGGAGAGGGTTTTGTAGTACCAAAAGTTCCATGGGCAAAGCAAAAATTTAGGAAGAGTTCGTGACAATGCTTGAATGCTTTCACTACATGCCAGTATAATATATTGCGTCGGCATGTACCCCGGAAAATAAGGTATATTTCTCACCTCTATCGAGAAGGACCAATACTGCATCGGATCTTTATCGCCAAACACCTTGCAGTTAGATTCGAAAGAGCTGAAATAGGATGCGGAAGAAATTTAACCTGGCCCTATAACAGGTGCTTAAATCGAGTATCCTTAAAAGGTGTTAAAAAAGGAGAAATCCAAGAAACTGTTCTGAGATAAATTTGAACGAGAAACCAAAATAGCGAAACGCAGAGAGTGATTGGTTTTTAGAACAGTTTAACAACTGGACCAATTCAATGCTTTTTTTCAAGCCATAAGAAAAACAGATATTAAGCCAACACAGCCACAAAATTAGAATAGTTTACTTCTAACAGGCACGTCGAAATCATTAAATACGTAAAAGTCTGTTGCTTTTGTATATGAAGCAGAGGAAATGTGCAGCCTTTCGAAATCTCTCAGCCACCCTTCAAATGATTAACAGCCATCGGTGAAAACTATAATTGGTTCCCTTCGAATTTCACGGTCAAATTAAAAATCAAGTTATTAATCTCAGAATGACCGAGAAACGGGATTCCTCATCAACGGCATCATATATGTGTCTTCATGTATGCATCTATGTATGTGTTTTTTTATAGCTTTACACACACACATGTAAGTATATATATATATATATATATATATATATACACACACATAGAATCACCTACATCACTCACACATATGCACAAGTAGACCCAAAGGATATGCCTGTTTAAAGGAAGTGAGGATTACTGCGCCTATGGCCATCCCTGTATCCAAATATAGCAATGAGTTAGGATGCAGCTTTTGGTATATGTGTGTACATAGATGTCTTTCGCATTTCCAACGTATTCAATATATAAACATCTACATATCTTTGTTCCATAATCTATCTCTCCCTTGTTATCTCACGTGGTCAGCATTTCCAAGTAACTACAGAAATTGCCAATAGGATTTCTGTAAGATCCATCAAGTTATCTATCAAAGGCAGAGGTAGTACCAAAGTAGGAATTTTATTAGTGTTTTGGGTTCTTATCACAGAGACTCAATAACAATGACTGCCGCGTCTTCCGTGTAGCTACAAAATACTTATGCGACGAGATTAGAAATTATCTATAGGGTACAGGGAAATCATAATAAATATCATTTATACATGTGTGTGTGTTTGTGAGTGCATCTCACTTCTTCCTCTCTCTCTATATATAAATATATATATATATATATATATATATATATATATATATATATATATATATATATATATATGAACATATATATGTATATATATGTAAATACATGTATATATGTATATATGTATATATATATATATATATGTATGTATATATATATATATATATATATATATATATATATATATATATATATATATATATATATATATATATATATATATATATATATATATATATATATATATATATATATATATATCACTCTGAAGAAGTTTGCCTCGTACGTTTGTTATGTACGTAATCTTCATGGGATTAAGCTTTTGTAATCTGGATTTCTTTGAAATGCTGAGAATCTCTTGTGTTGAAGTTACTTTATTTACATATTTCCTATTTTTATCGTAGAGTCTTGAAATGAGAAAATCGCTACTTAACGGCCTTTGAATCCAACCAGCCATATAATCCATTTCTCCTTAGAAGCAAGGAATAAAAAATGTGCTTATTTGAGCATATGCAGATATATATAGAAATATATATAGATATATGTACATATATATATATATATATATATATATATATATATATATATATATATATATATATATATATATATATATATATATATATATATATATATATATATATATATATATATATATATATATATATGTATGTATGTATGTATGTATATTCTGTTGTGTCTGAGGAGAGTCACTCTCTAACAGAGCATTATAAAAGTGCATTATAATTTAACACACGCACTGGTAAAATTTCCACTCATTTATATATTTATTTTTCTAAAGTTTTCGTTGTGCCTTTTCAGCAGTTGTTGACCCTGCCCATTATTTACGCTCCAGCCTTTTAGTGGCATTTACCAACCAACGAGTTGTAAGTAGGTGTTTTGTAATTACAGCTTAGTGTATACAGAGATGACTGTGTCGGAGTTGGATTCTTTCACTAATCAGTTAAGCTAATCCTGAGATATAGGAGTTATGTGGTTTATATAGATTTGACTGGGGATTCTCAGTTTGTGGAATAAAACATAGACTTTGTTAGTATTCTTATTAATTACTTTTGTTCTCATCTACAATTTATAGGTATTGAGCTTGTAGAATTCAATTCATCTGGAAGTCCATTTTCAGCATCGGTGAATTCTTAGCAATAATTTTTACGAATTCATTAATTCGTTTTGGTTAAGTTCATCGGTAGATATATATGCCAATCACCTCAATGAAGCTATGATATTTAATTAAGTTGTTTTACTCACCATGTTTTTCGGTTACTAATTGTATTAACGCCTTGAATATTAACATGTACTTACAATCTGTGCCGCTGCATGTCAGAGCTATTGAAATTCTATGCTTCGTATGTTGATATCTTGTACATTTTGGATTAACTGTTTGGTTAAAATAAATGATTGAATAAAATGAAAATGTATGACTATCTAGGCAGGGAAGAAGTATGGCTTAGTGGTTATGGTGTTCGTCTAACGATCGTATGGTTATGAATTCGATTCCTGACGGTGCGTAGTGTTCTTGAGCAAGATACGTTATCTTACGTTGCTCCAGCCGATGCAGCTGGCGAAAATGAGTTGTACCTGTAATTCAATGGACCAGCATTGTCACATCCAATCTGCCTCAGGAATACATTAAGGATCTGCGTGTCTGCGGACTGCTCAGCTGCTTTCCGTTCCGTTGATCGCTTCGACTGGAATACTTAACGTTGTAACCGTCGGAGTATCGGTGTTTACATGTAGGCAGTGTGCATGTGTATGGTGTGTGCATATATGTACTAATACATAGATACAGAGAGAGACAGAGATAGATATAGACAGACAAATATTCGATGCATTTATATAAGTATATATATGTATATATGTACATACATATGTGCTCACACATACATATACAGATTCAATCTCTCTCTCTCTCTCCCTCTCTCAAGCACAAACGCATATAATAACGAATATTAAAACTGTGTCACAAATCGATTTTACACTTTACTACTTAAATTTATTGTTTCGTCATGGTGAAAAAAATTTAAATTGGTGAAAAAAAAATTTAGCATTGCAAAATGTTTAGCTCATTACATATCCGCTATTATAAAAATTTCTATGGATATTTGTGGATTTTCATATATTTCTGTGGCAGAATAAATGATGGGTCTCCAATTTCCGGTTTTGTCTGATTGCCAATATCCGTGGATTCCCCGAATACCGTAAAAACCAATATTATATCCCGATAAATTATAATGAATAAATAAATAAATAACAACAACAACAGTAATACTACTACTACTACTACTACTACTACTACTACTACTACTACTACTACTAATAATAATAATAATAATAATAATAATAACAATAATAATAACGGGAAAAACAACAACAGCAGCAGCAACGACAACAGCAACAACAATAACAACATAAACAACACCAAAAACTACAAAAACAGCAACAACAATGAGAGACTGGGAACAATTTCAGGATTGCCTGAATGGAGGAGTAATAGCAAATTGATGACTAGAAGGAGAAGTGTACTCCTTATGAAATACAATAGCAAGGTAATACAGTTAGTAGTTATAGACCAATCGCTTGCTTATTATCAGTGTGGAAAATGTTAACGGGAATGCTTTCAGAAAGCACTTACGAGATCACTGACAGCCAGAATTTGCTGCCAGAAGAACAGAAAGGTTGCAAGAAGATGGCTAGAGGAACGCATGATCTATTATACATAGACACGGCAGTTCTAAATGAAGTGAAATATATAAAGAAAATTCTAACAACAGCAGGGATATGTTATAAGAAAGCTTTCGATATGATACCACACTCATGGATAAGGGTATGCTTTAGTATATTTAGTATTGCAAGGAGCATAAGACTATTAATTAGTTTTAGCATGAAGAAATGGAAAGTAGATCTTTACTCAGGTGACACAGTCATAGAGAAGATTAATATCAAAAGGACAATTTTCGAAAACCTCGTTATAGTCTCTAAAACTAGTCAGTACAAGACTGAGTGGAATTAACTGAAGTATACATAGTTTCCTATGTAGATAACATTGGAGACAGTGTATCAAAAGTTGCTAGTGTCACAGTAGGAAAAAACCTTGAAAAACAAGAAAGATCATGTGACTGGCAAGGGAACGCTTTGCATGGTTTATTTCCAAAGAGAATTGCAAGAAAATGCAGTCGTGAAACATAGTTATGGTTGCGGAATTTGTTTATGGTCGCAGGGTTATGGTCGGATGGTCATGGTCGGATGGTCATGGTCGCAGACAGTTTTCCTTTGTCTGGTAGATGTAGCGAAAGACGTTTGATAGTGATCCAGGTTGAAAGGACTGAAGTCAGACACTTTCCTCTTCGGCTAATTTTCAAATTTCTCTTCGAATGAAAGATGAGAGTAGAGAGAGAAGTGGTCCGGCCTTGTGTGGTCACACCCGCTACTGGGGAAATCGCATTGTTATATTTTTTCTTCTTTAATGTTTATTGTCCTAATTGTTTACAGGTTGTTTTGTATAAACTCCCGTTGTCCCCATCCAGTGTATTGTCCTATATATGTCAACCATAATGACCAATGAATGAAATTGTTATCATCATTATCATCATCATCATCATCATCATCATCATCATCATCATCATAATTATTATTGTTATTATTATTATTATTATTATTATTATTATTATTATTATTATTATTATCATTTCATCTCTTTAATGTCCAGTTGAGAACTGGGGTCAATGCGTTCGATTAACCTCCTCCCTGTAAATTTCAAGCCTTGCGACTATAGCGGAAATGATTATGTTTTATAGGTACGTATTTGTGTGTGTGTGTGTGTGTGTGTGTGTGTGTGTGTGTGTGTGAGAGAGAGGGAGTGTGTAAATATAAATATTTATATATAAATATATATGTGTGTCTGCTAGTGTGCGTGCGTAATTTTATTAATTGTTCGTATATTACAAGATGACGTGCTATTCCGACTCTCGCTTTTAGACTGAAGATTCGTGTTTTTGTCGTATCGCCTTGTTATAAGACAACAAAATAAAACAAATACGCCCACACTATCACAATGAGTTCAATTCTAACTTTAGTGTCCGTAATCACGCTACCTCTGTACGTAATCGTGTGTACTTGTGCACTTATATGTAGCTTTGCACTAACATAACCTGAGTTTATTTTCAATTTTAATTTGTTTGGATCGATAAATGTTTTTTCTCCTTTCACGAACGGAAATGGCAGAGAGAGATAGAAGAAAAAAAATAGGCAGAAACGCTGTGTTCGCTGAAACGTACATTGTTTCCTAATGAATGCATTTTATTACTTTATTTGGCTCCAGGAATTTCGTTCACTTCAAATCAGATGTGATGGGATCAATTTCAAAACTTTTTATACTAAACCACAATATATAATTTAGGTTTCCATTTTTTTTTCATTTCCCTTTCTTTCAAGTTTCGAGCCATCTAGGTTCGGCCACGCTGGAGCACCATATGAATGTGTTCTTCGTGATTATCAACTGTGGCAATGCGTTTTCAGCTATTTTGCCGACATTTTTTCGTCGGTGCGCGAGATAGTGACACAACGTGATACGTTTAAAATGAACTCAGACTCTATACCATGGAGTCCATAAAAACATATATATATATATATATATATATATATATATATATATATATATATATATATATATATATATATATATATATATATATATGTATATATACATATGTATATACATATATATATATATATATATATATATATATATATATATATATATATATATATATATATATATATATACAAAGAAAGAGATAAAAGATAGATACTTTATATATATATATATATATATATATATATATATATGTATATATACATATGTATATACATATATATATATATATATATATATATATATATATATATATATACATACATATGTATACACACACACACACCTATGTATTTAAATGTCTTTATTTTCATCCTTTCTGTTTCGATAAGAATAGTACGAGCTGAGCAAGCACCTTCGTCGACGAAATCGAACTACCTCCTCTCCCAAAATTGCAGACATTGTGCGAAAATTTGAGACCAGTAATTAAATATATACGTCTATATATATATATATATATATATATATATATATATATATATATATATATATATATATATATATATATATATCTTTATATATAAATCTCTTGTCTAAAAGACCACAGGTTAGAATCGAATCCGGAAATATGTTTTTGTCACAATTTTTTTAACTATTCAACCATACTTCCAACGATATCAAACTAATGATTTCGTTTCAAAAATCGATTAGTCTTGCCGTGTGTTTTTTTCTTTTAATTGGCCTTATCTCTAGTCAATAGGAACCAATAATATAGAAATCATTTTATAGTTTGTTAATCTGATTCCCTTACGTCCTGCTGGCTTACAGACATGTTCATTCTATCCATTTATTTATTTATTTGCATGTTTATATCATTATTCATTTATTTATTTATTTGCTATTTCTTATCTCGGTTTCTCATTTAATTTTGCTGCTGTTCTAGAATAGACCATATCTTTGATTGCGTTCTTTTTTCTTCTTTTCAAAATAAATAAACTACAAAGCGGAACCCACACACAGAAAGCATCGCATGCACAGACACACGTACGCAAATACAGTCATACAGTAATGAAACTAAGCAACAAAATGAAATAATAATAATGATAAAATTACAGTGAACTAATAAAAAAACACAGAGCAGAAATTAAAAATTAAGATTATCACGAAACAGGTATTGCCGAAAGCCGTTATGTCGCGTATAAAACAATTCTTCCTTCCACTAATCATTGTTTGAATATCTATCTACTTATTGTATTATTTATTTAATTATTTCTCTTGTGTGCTTTGTTTTATATACACTATCATTTTGTTTTTTTGTCTTTTTCTTATAGGACAATTTGAAAAATTCGATTTAAATTACTAGTTAATGGTAGAATACTATGACGGAAAGAAATACATAAAAATAGATTTAGGTTTTCTTGTATTTTATCTCAAACAACACTAGTAACAGCAGCTTCTATGACTTCTTGCGGAGATTAGATGCTAATAAAACAACATGATTTTTAAATAATTAATTTAATGACATGTAACTATTTTTTTTTCTTTTTATTTGTTGTTTCGTTTTATGTGACACACTCTTTTAAAGTTTCCGCGATTTCCATAGATAGATCTTATAGTTATTATGTCATTCCTGAAGTAAATCAATGAAATGTTTTAAATAAAGTAAAAAAAATATAACAGTGGGAACAAAGCCATGAGCCTCCCCTTAATACCCAACTGTGATATTATTCTCTGGTTAAAATGAAAGGCACAATAATTTCATGATGCAGATACTCAGTTCCTGGAAGAAAAGCATTGCTATGATCATATATGCAATCTCACACTGTATGTGTGCCAGGTCAAGGTATAGAGTTCTACATACATATCTGTTTTTCAGATTACCAACTATTTTCTAAGGATATGATTATAAAGTTCGCCAAAAAAGAAAAACAATGACTTCCATGACACTTTCCATTCGTTGTTTGTATTTATTTATTTTTGTTTTATCCAATCAGTACCATGACACAAGTTTTCAGAAATATGCGACGTGTCTATAAGAAAATTATCCAAGGATAACCTAAATGAAACTAGAAATAATAAGAAAGTGAAACCTAAATTAAAATTAAGTATTGGAATCGTGCACTGGAACCAATTCCATCTATCATTTGCAGATCACCAGACGCATCGGTACAGATACAGTTTGTATTTCATACAGAGGATGTAACAGATTTGTTTTAAATATATGAATTATTTTGTAGATTACTAATTCTATACTCTATTACTTGTAATAATTTTATTCTCTTACATTCTACAGTGATTGGGCTGCGGGCATAATGCTATACTATGATTGAAGGCAAGTTAAATTGGGTATGATTTTTTTATGTCCGGTACTTATTCTATCGGATAACCATTAGTGAACTTCTAAGTTATGATGGGACTATATATATATACATAAATATATGTATATACACACACACACACACATATATATATATATATATATATATATATATATATATATATATATATATATATATATGTGTGTGTGTGTGTGTGTGTGTGTATGTGTGTGTGTGTGTATACATATATATGTATATGTTTGTACGTATATATATATATATATATATATATATATATATATATATATATATAGAGAGAGAGAGAGAGAGAGAGAGAGAGAGAGAGAGATTAATATTTCTAAGTCTCTCTAAAGGAGACTACGGCAGCGGTACTGGATATTAATAATTATCGCCTCTTGGAGCTAATCCACGGCAGCATTCGTCCTATAGTTGGGAGAATGCTGAAAAGCTGTGGGCCCCTGAAACCCAGGATGTTGGAGTAACTGGTCCTGAAGCGCGATGGCATGGCTGGTATCTTTGGCACTGTGCAGTGTCGACCCGTTCTGGCATTGGTGTAGCTTTCAATGCTAAAATTTGGCACAGTTCCTTCCAGGATTTTCCAGATGCATATTACTGCATACCTCTCCTGCCTTCGCTCCAGGGAGTAGAGTCTTAGCTGCTTCAGGCTTTTCCAGTAGCTGAGGTGTTGGAAAGAGACGATCTACTTTGTGAAGCGTCGCTGGATTGTTTCAAGGTCCCCTGTTAATTTAACACTGTTGGGCGACCATAGTAGTAATCCAGGCGGATGAGGACCATCATGGTTTCCTTATCTCTGGTTCTGAATGTTCTCAGGATCTAACCAGCCAGTCGTCTGTACTTTGTCAACATTCTGGTGATGTGCACTTGGAAAGAGGCATCATCACTCATGTCGATACCCAGTCCCTCACTGATTTAGGCTCTGGAATTGTAATTCCCTGTGGATCTGTTGACCCTGTAAGTTTCATATTCAGTTTTGGACGCTGGTAGCACCGGGATTAGAATTTCTCAGCATTAAACGGCATATTATTATCCTCAGTCCATCTGTAAGTTGAGTCTAACTCCTGCTGCATATCTGCAGCAGGAGTTGGGGTTCTGTATTTTCATGTTTCCTTAGATTGCAACATGTATGGTAGTTTGAATAGGATAAGACCTAATATTTTTCTGTGGTCTTCCGTTCGTCGATTACAAAACTTCTTTAGTAACTCTATGAATTATATTGTAATACTAACACGTCTTTCCAGTTTCATCTGTGTTCCCTTTTTTATATAATTGAATATTATGCTGAGATTGTGAATATTTAAACAAAAGATTGGTGGAAATTGATGTTATTTTGCCCCAGTTCAAAACTGACAAATTGTAGTTATGAGCAAAACCATTCCATGTGTAATCATCCACTTTAGATTCAAAATAATGTAATTTTATACTCAATGCAAACTTAATAAGAATTATTAAATACTTATTTGGAAGGTCATTAAATGTACCATGGAGGAACGTCCTTGTGGCGTCCATGTTGTTTTGTGGAGATTTTCTTTATCCTATTCATTCAGGAAGAAACTTAAACGTGTAAGCCTAAGAGCGAGTACTATTTTAACCACGAGCCAAAATTTCAAGTCAGTTCGTATAGGTACTACCACCATATCCAAATTGCTGTTCCTACATTTTTGAAGTGTCACGTCTGATTTCAGTAATAACAACTGCTATCTCTAGCGAAACGTGCTACCACCGTTTCAACAGCTCGTATCACTGAAATTACACGACAGAGACAGTATTGTAAAATAGATAGCCAAATAGTTCCATTAATTATAATACCGTGTTGAACTTTTATACTTGTATATTTCCTTTGATGCCTCTATCAGACTAAATAGCCAGAAATACACAGTATGAAAACAATACATTCAATAGTTACATAACCTCTTACTTTATGGATGACCTAAAATGTTCGCCAACTATTCTATAAAATATTACCGCAATTCATGAACCAGAAATATATCAATGTTGAGCATATTTAAACAAAATAGGAAGCGATGTTTCGGGTAAGAATTTACATGAAGAAATCTTATACACTTCCATAAAAGAATCCAAAAAAGAATTTTTTAAAATAACATCTACAGTTCTTTTCTTTTCCTTCAATTCCGATATTCTTATATTCACAATAAATAATTGAAAAAATTGCACGAAGATTTATGAGGAGATTGAGAGGAGGAAAAATATAAAATCTATTTTGTTTCAAAAAAATAAAACATGGCAAAAAAAGATCGAATACAGAAAGAGAGAAAAGAAAATCATGATATGTTTCACTTGTTATTTTTTTCCAGCTGATTCAATATAGACTCATATCATGATGTTCACATTCGGTGCTTTTGCATTTTGAATTTATAAGAAACGTCGAACACCAAAAGTGAAGAAAAGAATATATATATTTATATATATATATATATATATATATATATATATATATATATATATATATATATATATATATACACAATGATATTAATATAGAAAACCTCAGCAAAATCTGCAGAAAACTATTTTAACAAATGAAGATTTATGCCTTTCCTTCGATTTCATAACAGAAAGAAAAACAAAAGACTAAGAGCAACAAAAATAACGAGCACGGGCGTGGGATAAGATTAATATAAAAACGAAAGCTCAGATGAGAAAATTTAACTTGTCAACAGTTAGGATATTTGCGCAATGGAGATAAAATTGATATTGCAAATTGCATAGGTCAATGGTGGATAATACATGTAATATGCCAGTATGATATAATGGTGTGCAACGGAAGCTTATTGAAATAAATATCCGATGCAATTTTCAAACAGTGTGAGAGCCATTTATCAAAACTTATTCATGGTATGGTTCTCAATGGTCAAACTGCACCAAATTTGTTGTGTTAGGTTTCAATAGGTTTCCGATCTCCAATATAATATAATATAATATAATATAAAATAATATATGTATATATGTATGTATGCATGTATACATTTATCTACATATACATATATGTACGTATATATATAAATATACGCATATGTATAAATGCATATATATATATATATATTTCTCAATATATCAATATATATATATATATATATATATATATATATGCGTATACACGCATACACACACACACACACATGCATATATATATATATATATATATATATATATATATATATATATATACACTCGTATATATAACGGGTATATAAATAGCAACATGACAATATATCATGAAATAGCTTACTAATGTCACTCCAGCTATTCTTGCAGATTTTCTTTCATATCTCGATATTCCCTCTAACAACACACAGACACAGACACACGGATACACACACACACACAAACACTTGCGCGCGCGTGTATATATATGATATGAAACCCATGAAGCTCCATTAGTGCCTAAGGGTCTAGTGTTCCACGTGACTTTTCATAAATAATAAATCATATCTTTGCATCTCTTTCTGTCTTTAACTTTATTTGCACATACTCACACGGACACACACACACACAC
>NC_142949.1:3372691-3375191 GCF_046866305.1 Octopus bimaculoides | reverse complement strand
ACTATGAATATAAATTAAATAAATAAAGAACATTTTTTGTTTGTTACATTAAACATTCTTTTTTTATATCAATAACTTTATGGTAGCCCTAAGTTTATCTTCATATTTATTACGGAATTCTCCCTTCGATAAATTAAGTAAATAAAGGACATTTTTTTAGGCTTCTCTTAATATTTATTACGGAATTCTCCATCCAATAAACTAAATAAACAAAGAGCATTTTTTATTAGTTACTTTAAAAAATCTTTTTTTTATAGAAGAGTTCTTATATATTACCGATATAATTATCATTTATATATTTTACACTTCTTATTAGTTTCTAAATTAAGTGAAGCCCTAATACTTAATATACATATATATATATATATATATATATATATATATATATATATATATATATATATATACCTATATATTGTTGTTATATGTTATCATAACATCAAGAGATTGTCTTCGACCTAAACGAGTTTTGACTAATATCACTTGAGATATATAGAAATATATTTGGATAGCTGTAAATTCTGTTTATTTAATTATTTTGTCGTTTATAATTTGGCTGTTTTTGAAGTGTGACTGTTATGTAGTGGAAACGCTAATACTCACACTCATAATACATTTGAATTAATTAATATACAATCCAGCCGTCCTTTCAGCCGGAATTTCATCAATCCTTAAACATTAGCTCTGATGAGACTCATATAAGTGAATTGAATTGTTTATATATCAAATAATGTAATATAAGTCGAAACATATTGTTAACATTTTTCTTTTATGATTTTTTAATTATATTATATTCATAGTATTAGGTTGGGGCATAATTATTGCGGCTTTTTTTTTTTTCAACAAATTTTATTCAACATTTTATTCAACATAAACATGTAACAAACATTTTAAATGATTAATCCGGAGCATATTAACCATCTTCTTCAATTACTGCTTCCCATTTGCTTGGCAGACAGTCAGACCGTCATTTAAAGATGTTTTTGTTAAATATTGCTTTTGTTACTGTTGAATAAACTTTGTTGAAAAAATGCCGCAATATATTGTGTTATATTATAATATAAATAAATTATTGGACATTTAGTTGTATTTCTCTATTTAATTTATTGTTTATATATATATATATATATGTGTGTGTGTGTGTGTGCGTGTGTGCGGGTATGTGTGTGTGTGTGTGCGTGTAGGCGTGTGTGTGTGTGTGTGTGTGTGTGTGTGTATACACACAAATATTCTCGTACGACATAAAATCTGCATAAAACATAATGTTGTGGGTAAGAAACAAGATATATTATTTTATGCAGAATAGATAACTCTATTTAGGAAAAGAAAAAATGCTATATACAACGCTAGTCTTGTTTCCTTAAACAGAATTTCGTTCAATAAATTGTTGAAGGGAACTAGCATGTACTGCTGAGAATCACTCTCTTTAGACATATTCACACACATGCCGACAGCCACTCACGCAAAAAAATAACTTTCTTTGTGTTTGTGTATGTGCGTGTATATGCGCATCTATGCCTGTGTTTCTGTTGTATGTGTATGAGAGAGTTCATGCGTCTCAAATCTGTGCAATGTAATTTACGTCGACAGAAATTTACATGATTGCACATGAAAAAGTTTGAAATATTTCTATTGCTCTTAAACTTCTCGCTAAAGTAAATTGGTAATATTTACTTATATATATATACACATTTTGGGGGGCTCTTTTTTTTTTCTGGTATTAATTTATTGACATTAAATATCGGATGCACATGACATCTATGATTAATTTATTTGTTATCACCTTTTTTCCAGGCCAGCATTTTTTAGGGCAATACAGTCTGGTTGCTTCGTCGATTAAATTCCGTTTCCACAGGCAGGAAAATTCAGTGCTGTTAAATACCTACCTTTCCTAAAATATTACTTAAGTGAATCTAATGCACATTAGTTTAACGTATCGGAAACACACCATAAAGCAATTTGTTGAGTGAAATGGTTCTTGTACATATGTGCGGATTTTCGTTTCTCTTTCTTCTTCTTTGCGTGTAGTTTTATTATTTTATTGTATTTCTTAAAATATCCTGTTGTGTGAGATATCAAGATTCTGTTCAACGTAGGTGTGAGAGTGGACTCTTGTGAGTAACGGATCCATCTATAACATATCAAGGTGTCTGTCTATCTAATCTATTTATGTATTTGCCCGTGTATCTATCTCTTTATTTACCTATTCTCTCTCTCTCTCTTTCTCTATCTCTCTCTCTCTCTCTCTCTCTCTCTCTCTCTCTCCCTATTCTCTCTTTCTGTTTCTCTCCTTCTGTGTGTTAATGTGTTTCTTGTTTCTTTACTCGTCATTGTGTGCTTGGCTTAAAGTGTTAGAATTATCAGGCAAGTAGGCATGTACATATGTACACACATACACACATATATATGTATATATATATATATATATATATATATATATATATATATATATATATATATATATATATATATATACATATATATATATATATATATATAT
>NC_142949.1:3360191-3367691 GCF_046866305.1 Octopus bimaculoides | reverse complement strand
GGATTCCAAGGAATCCATGGACCGGCTATTATCCGGGCATATAGATAAAAAGCAATTGGCAGGATTGTCCAATTCAACCCCACCCAACACCCAAGTGCCGTCGTAGTGCACACCCCGCCGATACTTTCGGTGCATGAACTTCGATTCATCGATGGCAACTACGACATTAGTGCCGCCGAAAAAAAAATCGTGTGCAAGTTATTTGTAACGAAAGTTTTCTTATGACGGCTTTTCTTCACTGTCTAGAAATCTACGGATGCACATACGCACATAATCGACAAAAATGAAACAAATATGGACTACTTGCTCCGAAACACCACCGAGAGGGGAACGCTTCTCAAAAATAACCTGCAGTTGTTTCCTTCAAAATTCCTACATGCACGATATGCACATACATCAAGGTATATTTGTAGAAAATTTCACGAAAAAATATTAATTTTCCTGGAAGTTAAGAGGAATTTAAGTGGACTCCGTTGGAATTTCCGACAATTGTCCCCCAACCCCATTCCAAAAAGCTTTCACCGGAAAGTTTGTATATTCGGATTCTACATAGTTAATACTATATGCGTAGAAAATTTCATTAAAAAAAATTCATTTTTCTGAAAGTTATGACCTCTCGACGTCTGGGGGGTAAAACCCTGTAGTTATGCCAAGGTGGCATAACTACAGGGTTTTAAAGTCTGGGGGGTAAAACCCTGTAGTTATGCCTAGGTATAGAGACGCAATGTGCTTATGAAGTTGCGTGTTTGTTCATACAAATACTTGAGTGCATATATACATACGTGTTTATATATATATGTATATATAATTATGTATATGTGTATATGTATGTATTTGCCTATGTTAAAATATGTATGATCACTTGCTTGTTTATCTGTACACATGTGTGTGCTTGTGTGTGTGTGTGTATGTGCATGCATGTGTACAGGTTTATGGGCAATACAGATTTATACAAGCACGCACATTTATACATATACAAGTACATATTTACACATATAAACTCATCCGTGCATACCTGTTCTTTCCTGTTAGTTAGTGTCTCTGATTTACCACTAAAATCTAGATGCTTTGTTACAATAGATAATTATAGAGAAAGTATCATCAGTCTATAATGAACGGCGGAAATATCTGAAATATCAACAACAACGCTGGTAATAACAAAATTTACAACAACAACAATAGTAATAATCTCAAAATCTTCGTTACGATCACTAACATCTCGATCAACATTATTCCCCTCATTATAAATCACAATTATCGTAACCTTTATGATCATCATAATTGCAACAACACGAGCATCATAGTAACACTATCACACCATCACCGTCACCACCGTCACCCGTAGCGTCATCGCCGTCATCATCATCAATAATATTATCGTCACCGACGTCTGTATCACCATCACCGTCGTCGACGCCGTCGTGTTTGTCCTCGTCATGATCGTCACCGTCTTAACCACCGTTTTACGGACGGCATCGTTAATGCGAATGATAATAGACACAACATCAATAACAACAGCAACATAACGAACAAAAACAACAACAACAATAATAACAATAATAAGGATGATGACGACAAAAGCAGATACAAAACAACGAAAACGCGATACGTGTAACAAACATCGCTTACTAAGTGGCGAAAATATTTCCCATAAATTAGAAATAAAGTTAATAAGATAAATGCAAAACAAAATAAATAAACATCACGAAAACAAACGGTAAACATAAACATTCGCAGCCGAAAAGAAGTGGTGGTGGCGGTGTTGGTGTTGTTGGTGTTGTTGGTGGTGCTGGTGCTGGTGTGATGTGGGGGATAAAGTAAATCAGGAGTGACTAAGAGCGGAGTACTTAATGAACTGTGTATCTGTCAAGGGTTTGTCAGTTTAGTCGTCGCCAGTTAATAGAACAAGAGAAAGGAAATTGAAGTTTCGAGGACAGTTTTGGGCCACAACTGTCGTGAATAGATGCGTTTGTGAAACTCTCCGTGTGTATACGCACGTATGCATGAGGAGCGTATGTGAATGTGTGTGTTTGTGTGTGTGTGTGTGTGTTTATGTAAGTTTGATGGTGTGTCTGTAATGCAGTAACTAGAGAAATGAAAACGCTGATTATTCGAGTCATGTTCAACAGCCTCACGTTCATATATGGAAAATGTTTAACACATCAATGCCAGTCCTGAAGTGTAAATTAGTTTTCTTATCTCGGGCTTTATAATAATAATAATAATAATAATAATAATAATAATAATAATAATAATAATAATAATAATAATAATACCATTATTGTTAATAACATATTGTCATTAATGATATTATTAACAACAGCGACGACGACGAAGATGATGATGATGATGATGATGATGATGATGATGATGATAATGATGACGACGATGACGATGACGACAACAACAACGACAACGACGATGATGATGATGTAGATCAAGCAATAACCCAACAGTGGCTGAGAATTTTAGGAACGAAAGTTTCATAATGGCGGCACAAGACCAAAGCTTCCTCAAAAAAAAAAACAACTACCAGGTTAACGTTCTTCAAAACAATTCTGACCCTAAATGCCGATTCTGCGATACATTGAACGAAACAATAGACCATCTCAAAAATCATTAATGATGACATGAATGTTTCTGTTTCCTTATATGTTTCCCAAAACTGGAAAAAAAGAATATATATATATATGTGTGTGTGTGTGTGTGTGTGTGTGTGTGTGTGCGTGTATGTGTGTGTGTGTATAAGTAGGTATGTATATATGTATGTATGAATATATGTTTCTATGTATGTATGCAGCCCTCAAATGGGAGTAATATGGCAAAAGATTTTTTTCTCCTCATGGAATCAAACGTTTCTTATAAATGTTTTGTTTTTTGCTGCAAAGTAATAACACTTACCGTATTAATTCTCTGTTATATAATGGCGTCGCTTAATCAACGGAGACCTTTTAAACACAAGAACTATAAAAGCGAAAGCAATAACAGCATCACCGAAAACAGCAGCAAACAACATCGGTAACAACGAACATCAGAGCAATGACAAAGAAAGCGGGAACGGAAATGAAGCGGTTAAAAAATACAAATTCAGCATTTCTTCATTCGAAACCAAACAGAGAGAAAGTCAACCAGCATTAAAGAAAACTGCAAAAGAAAACAAACAAGCAAAACGAATTGTGTTATTTGCCATCACAGAATATTTCGCCATTTTTTCACATGACATATTTCCACCTCCAACGTCTCCATCGTCGACATCTTTAGAAACTAGCGTAAAGACCACCCTCACTAACATCACCACCGACAACTACACAAACAAACAAAAACAATTACAACAGAAACAACAACAACAACACAAACAACAATAACAACAGCGGCAGCAACAACAACAATAACGGAAGCAGCACTAGTGAAAATAACAACAGCAGCACTAATAAAAATTAACAGTGAAACAACAGCACCGACAACAACCACAGCAGCAGCAATAACAACAACAAACACCAGCGTGATTAACAGCATCATTAACACTACGACAAGCACTAATAAATATGGCAACGGACATAGGCAAAACCAGCAACAACAACAAAAAACAACAACAATGGCATTAACGATCAGATGATGACTATAATGATGTTCATGATGATGATGATGATGATGATGATGATGATGATAACGACGAGGGCGACGATGATGATGATTATGATGATGATGATCCTGAAAATTATGAAGAGTTAGGTAAATTACCTGCAGGTATTTAAGAAGGGGAATGGTCGCTATTATGAACATCAGTTCTTACACTCGTGCACAATTTCGACCCCGTAAAAATAAAAGGCAAAGTTGATATGGGATTCTCCTGTAATTGATATCAATAGACTCTATGGTGTGTCCCATGAGGTGGAATTTATCAGCGTTGAATATACCTAGGCAGAATAACCCTTATACAAATTGATAAACACTCTATCAAGATTTATATTTAATCCCTGGTTTTCTATCGGGTTTGCAAGACTTTCCAAGAATTTCAAGTTTCCTTTGATTACCAAGAAATATTATAATCTCAAATCCATCGTTTGCTGCTATTAATTCTTCGTTTATATAAGGGGAATATTCTGATTAGCAACAGAGATTGAAGACAGGTTGAAACCTAAACTTCCTCTAGTACTTTTTGTGGAAGAAGGCTAGCATTTTCGGGGGAGGGTGTAAGTCGATGAGATTGAACCCAGTGTGCAACTGATACTTATTTTAACGTCTCCGAAAGGATGAAATGCAAAGTCGACCGCGGGGGAATTCGAACTCAAAGCATAACGACTGGCGAAATGCCACTAAACCTATTGTCCGGCATGTTAATTATTCTGTGAGATTGAATGTTTCAATAGCACCAACAATGAAAATAAGAACGACAACAGCAACAACAACTACAACAACAACAACAACAACAACAATAATAATAATAATAATAATAATAATAATAATAATAATAATAATAATAATAATAATAATAATTATTATTATTATTATAAAGGAAGTAGATTCTATGACGAAGTGAAGCTCAAGGAGAAGCAGACGAAATGTACGAGAAAAATATGCAGGGAATCGCATTCTTGTAGATGAAATTAAAACTCAGACAGACTGGTATGAAGCATAAAAATACAAGATATATTACAAGAAAGATAAGATGGAAAAGACGAAAATAATGAAGATGAGGAGAGGAGGGACATTGGGGAAGAAACGTTTGCGGGAGAGGAAGGGAAAAAATACAATCGATAAATATATTTGCAAGATGGGGATGTTGAGGCGAACGTGATATTTTCTAGCTCATTTAAACGCTTTAAGCTGCTACAGACTATTAAGCGAGTGACAAAGCCCTTTGACGTGTGTGTATAAGTTATTTCTTTTAATATTTTTGTTTTTGTTCTGTTTTATTAATAAACTCAGCAAAAAAAAAGAACAAAAATAACCATGTTCTCAAACATTGGAACATACAGTAAAACAGCAGTAAGAAGAAAATAATTAACAATGTAAGACGGAGGAGAGAAGATATAAAACCAAGTCTATTTCGTGGAAATCATGAAATGGCATGCGCATGTGTGTGTGTGAGTATGTGTGTCAATGTACATATATCTACACATACATATTTATAATTGTTTACATACATATACATACATTTCCCTATGCACATATGCGTACGTATATATGCTCATGTACATATAAATGCATGTGTATAAATATATATATATATATATATATATATATATATATATATATATATATGCATGTATTTATGCGTATATATATATTATTTTATACACGCACGCTCACACCAACACACACACTCAAACACACACATACAAACAAACACATATTTTTATACATACACATTACTTTATATATCATTAAGAAAAAAACCACTAACGAGTGGATGTGAAAGAAAAAAAAACAGACAAAACAAATAAAATTTAGTTTTGCGACTAATGGTTTGTTTCTGTTCGCCACTTGGGAAACTAATCAATGCGATTTCACTAATTAGTGTTGGCTCAAGAAGCACTGTTCGTCCGATTGCTCTCATTCGCTCTGTCAAGCAATATCCACCACGATGCTTCTTCCATTTTGTTTTCTTTTTTTTCCGCTTTTTCTAACATTTGTAACTTTTGTAAAATTTGAGCTAAGTCTTTGGTTTTTCTTAATGATGCTGGTTATTATTATTGGCGTCGAAACAAACTATTGTTCTTATTGCTATTTAAACTGTCTTAATAATAATAATAATATTTATTCTTATTGGTTTTATTATTATTATTATTATTATTATTATTATTATTATTATTATTATTATTATTATTATTATTATTATTATTGTTATTAATTTTGTTGTTTGGTATCGGAAATATGAAAAATATTTTCGATTTTGTTTAAGTTTTACATTGCATCTTTTTTTGTCTTGTTTTATAATTAAACAATCGATACACTTGACAGAATTGTAGAACTAGTAAAAATAACAAGAATACAAGTTATAATGATGGAGGCAAAAGTTGCTTTATACGACGCCATGTATTCACCGTTGCCATTTTGATTATTATCGTTTTGTGTCCTTCTTTCCATTTTTTACTATATTTTTCGCGTATTCCAAGAAGTATCTTACCTCTCAATTTACTGATACATTTTCCCTTCTGTACTTATATATATATATATATATATATATATATATATATATATATATATATATATATATATCACCTTAACGCTCGATGAATAAACACACACGCACAAAAAACACTCGAAACATTGTATCTCCTTTATATTATTTGATTTGCTTCGGTTAGTAGACTGTTACCATGCCAATGCACCGATTTGAAGGGGCATAATAGATCACATTGATTCTAGTACATATTGGAGATAGTTCTATATCTTAAATCGATCTCCTTCGAATAACTTCGTTCCGTTAAACCAGAATACAGATACATGCGCAAACACTCACAGATAGGCGCTGGGTATATACGGTATGCTTACATACTTAAGCATGCAACCGTTGATATATATGTTTATATGCAAATTGGTATTTATTATTATGTCGAACAGAATATCTTAGTGTATTTAGTTTTATGTTCTTACTTCAACTTCAGCGTTACTTTTTGTCCTCTTGAGGTAGACATCTTAATAACATTACGAGATTCAGAGGATGAAGATCCTTGAGCGTCTGATTCAGCATATTGTTACACTTTGTATTCTATTTGCAAAACGAAGCGACAATAACTGCGACCTGCACAGGGGATTGGTGCATGGTCAATCTTTCGTAATCGACGCTTGCAGAAAAGCAGGGAAGAAGAACACACTGAGATGCAGTCCTTTATCGTCCCGGAATATCACACGGCAAGAAAACACATCGAAACGAATAACATGAGAAAAAAACAAACATACGAGGAGAGCGTATGAGATCAATCAGGAGATCATGAAAGATTTGTAAGAAGAAATAGATCATCCTTGTGCTAAAAACTAAGATTTTATTATATTATTTTCATTTGTTGTTATATATATATATATATATATATATATATATATATATATATATATATATATATATATATATATATATATATATATATATATATATATATATATATATATATATATATATATATATATATATATATATATAAACATTCACACACATACACGCATTTATGTATGCATGCATGCATGTGTACGCATATATAGGTTAATAACTTTAGAGACTGATTTGACCCGGAAATATCCTGAACGGTTGTTGGGAGAATTGTTTTACAAGTAAACATGCTATATTTTTTTTTCAGCGTGAAAATGCCCTATAATTTTTCACGATATTGAGATATGGTAATTATGTCTAGTTCTAACGTATGCCCTCTATTTCATTTTGTGCTCTTCGTATCAATATTGAATAACACTAGTCGCGTAAAATTGCTAGTCGCCGTCTAGAGAATTTTTGCTTCCAACAAGTTAGAATGCTTGTACTTTAGTAAATACATGATCAGCCAA
>NC_142949.1:3330191-3355191 GCF_046866305.1 Octopus bimaculoides | reverse complement strand
GTTAATTTGTAAAGTCAATTACAGAATGGTGTATCTAATGCTGGAATTGAAAGCCGTTATGTACCAATATTTTTAATGATTCAATAAGCCGAAAATTAACTAGTGCTGACACAAATTACACTTTAATTAACCTTTGCGAAATTTCATATCAAAATTGTTTTCCACGTATATGTGTCTGTGTATGTATGTGTGTATGTGTGTATGTGTGTGTGTGCGTGTGTAATTGTGTGTGTGTATGTGTGTGTGTTTGTGCGTCGACCATGCTTATGTATGTATGCCTGCAGACATATATATATATATATATATATATATATATATATATATATATATATATATATATACATATATATATACATATATATATACATATATATATATACATATACACATATATATACATATATATTATATATATATATATATATAAATATATATATTACATATATATATATATATATATAGATATAATGTATTATGCATATATAATATAATATAATATAATATATATATATATATGTGTGTGTGTGGGTGTGTTTGTGTATGTGTGTGTGTGTGTGTATATGTATGTATGTATATATGTATATGTATATATGAGAGTGTTTGTGTGCTTGCAAATCTATCTGTGGATCAGTGGGTAGGTATGTAGTATGTTCAGGTATATATATTATAGCTGCATATTCTATATCATTGTATACATTATTTCAGCTAAATTAATTACAATATATTCGTTATTTGTTGTTTCTTAATTATTCTATTCACATATTAGATAGCAGCCATGTTCGGTTAATTAGAAAAGCTAAATTCTCAATATTTAATTAGTATTTAACCCTTTCCAGTCTGTATTTGTTCAACATATTGATTTTATACTCATTTCATATTTGTTTATTTTGAGAAATATTGTTCCCGTTGTTTTTGGCTGCATCTCCAACATCGGAAATGTGTCGATATCGTGATTGTTGCACTTGCTGGCGTTAGGTTTGTGTTGATGCTTCCTGGTGAATAAGTTGTCTTATGTTGTTTATCACGAATGCTGTTATGACTGAAGCGGAATTTGGAGAATTTTTCGAATGATAATATTATATAGATATTACAGAGTCATTATTTACACATTAAAGTAATCCCGAAAATAGATTTCTACGTTGTGCTACAAGCAGATATTTATGCGAAGGAGCTTAGTCCATTATATTGGTCCATTGCCTAACTGGTACTTATTTACCGAGACCGAAAGAGAGGAAAGCAAATCAACATCGGTTGAATCTGAAGTCAAAATGTAAAGCCGGACGGAATGCCACTAAGCATTTCGTTATCCGTTTTAACGATTCTACCAGCTCACCGCACTAGCAATCGAACACTTGTGACTATCTAACGTTTCTGCATCCCCCATAGTAAAATATCAGTTTAGAACATAAACCCGGACGACATGCAAAAGATTCTCTCTGCACACCACGTTAAATTACCCATAAATCTGAAAGAGACGAATTCAGCACGGATGCAAAAACACTAAAGAATGCACAACCTGACAAAATCTTCATGTTAACAAGTGTGGAAGCTTCTTGCGAATGCATTATATATTTATGTATAATAAAAGGCATAACGAATAAAACGATATAAAACAATCCTGATGGATTGAAACTAAATAGGACATTTATATGGTCCTTCAAATTTATTTAAAATGGACACTTTCAGAAAGCGAATGAAAATAAAGGGTGGTGGGTGAGTCTTTAGTAAAGGCTGTGAGTAAGGCAAGTAAAACTAATAATGAAGTTAGACAGCTTTAACTATATTCAGAAGAAATGTGAACTAGAACGCCATAACCCAAAATATCATGGAATTGAGATTTGATTTTCACTTAGCAGTTCGACATCTATGGTTTCTTTATTTTAAAAATTGCGATCATTAATACCAAGTCATATGCAATTTGATGCGTATATTGCTCTTACGGATGTATATATGTCACCATTGCATCAGAACTGAATTAAGGTGCTTCCGCTGTAGAACGATTCTATTTTAAGTTGCAGGTAAATGGAGTTTCGTATTCGAAAATTGTTAGGAAACCCGTCGTACAAATGTATGTGTATCAGATTCGTACCTGTGTGTGATCAGCCACCACTGATCGTTTAATCAACCGTAGTTCTTTTATTTATGTCTACGTAACCTAGCGCATCAACAAAAGGAATTAATAGAATCAAGAGAAAACGCAAAGAAATAAATAGTCGATCAATATGTTCAACTAAATCCACCGCTCTGACCAATGTCCTAAGATGTCCAAAGTGTACTGATAGAAAGAAATGTAGGAAGAGACTAACATATAAAATATGAGCAAATCATTTAATGAACAAGATGACGGCTGTAATTACTGAAAAAAGTAAAAATCAGCAATAAAAAATATCTGTAAAACCTACAGACAACTATAAGCCATGTTCTGCCCTGTCGGCAGTTATTGTAAATAAAAGAAATGACTTGGAGATAAGACATAGGTCATGGTGTGGTTAGAATTTACAATTTTAAGACAAAGAAAAACAAATGCGATGTAGAGAATATGCGTTTTATTATTCTTACTCATTACAAATGTCCTAACTATTTTTTGGTATAGGTAGCCGTATATTTTCGCCATTTAGCGCTAATTTGAAATTTTTAGTATAACATAACCCTTGGCAGATATGTTCTATTAAAGTAATCATTTTACCTGACTGTTGAGAAAGCAATTTTTTTCTTGGCACTTGCTCATAGATCGTTGATAGTTCAGTAAGTGAGAAAGAGAGAAAAATTAACTCATTCAAAGAGAATTTCTACTTTGATTAAATGTCCATAAATTTAATTTCTATAACCAACTTGACTACAATACAAACGATTTAGAGAAACTATTTTTGGTGTCATCATTCCGGGTGTAGATAATATATTTCAGCCATTAAATATTAATCCAGAGTTATTTGTACTTCGTTGGTGTTAGCATATGTGATCGGTATTGTACACCATCTGTTCCAAGATGAAATTCCGTCACAATCAAATTTTAAATCCAGGGATCTGTTACCTAGTTTAGATTGTATGTTGTTGTTGAATGATACAAAACTAAGACAGAAATAATGGGTTACATGCAAGTATTCATTTATCAGAGGCTTACAGCTGTTTCAGATCTTCATTTGCGTGGATTCGTGGTTCAGTCATACAAAACATATGGAACCGGCACACGGCTTTATCAGAACCGCATTAAACCAACTCATATATATATACATAAATATGAGTGTCCGCGTCCGTGTCTGTGTCAGTGTGTGTGTGTGTGTGTGTGTGTGTGTGTGTGTGTGTGTGTGTGTGTGTGTGTGTGTGTGTGAATGTGTGTGTGTATGTGTGTGTGTGCGTATGTTTGAATACGTATCTATAGAAGTACGTATTTGTACGAAAGATATATATAGCGCCACGTCTCCATACATATACTGTGTTCTGATGAATTTCTCTGAATGTCTTTACGTATGTAATTATTGTATCTTAGGTCGACTACCATTCTTGAAATACCACACTTCTTAGATCAAGAGATAAGATGTCCTTCTGTGTATATACATGTGTGTGTATGTGTGTGTGTGTGTGTTAGTTAAACACAAGTTTTTAGAATGCTTCTTAAGCGCGTTTCATCATCAGATCGTATATGTGTACGTATGTTTGTATGTATGTATATATTTCCTTAGTTTTGAATCGCGAAGAAATGATAAAAATGGCTTCATTGTGAAGAGTTTGAACTTTGCAGGTTTTTTAGTAATGGTTTAGCGAAAATAAATCATATATACTCAAGTATTGATTAGTATTATGGGAAACGCTCACACACATGATCTTTTATAATTCATAAATATTGTAAAATAAATACTCACTGTTATGTTTATACATCAATATACGTTCAATGTAAATAACTCATCTTTTGTTTGCATACAAAACTGAACGTGTCACTTTCTATTTATTCTGCTTGTTTGAGTTTGTGTCCGTTTCTGTCCGTTTCTGTCCGTTTGGCAGTGGTGTAACGTGAAATATCTCTCTGCGTCTGTTAGTGATACTAAAAACATATAAGTTAAAATCAGTCTCGAAAATACAAGACAGAAAACGATGTCCAATCGTATGGAATCGGGACATGTACAAGCTATGTCAGTAAACGGGGAACTTTGCATTTCTTATGACAACAAAAAAATATCTCGTCTCATTGAAGTGATTCACTTGAATTACGTATATATTTACATGTATATGTGTGCATGTGTATGTATATATGCGTGTATTTATGTATGTATGTATGTATTTTTGTACGTATATATACGTGCATGCATGTACATATATATGTATATATATATAAATATATATATATATATATTCATATATGTCTATATATATATATATATATATATATATATATATATATATATAAATGTGTGTATGTATGTATGTATGTATATATATATATATATATATGAATATATATATATATTTATATATATATATACATATATATATATATAAGATATATATGTGTGTGTGTGTGTGAGTATGTATATATTATATCGGAAATGTTTACTGTCATTCAGTATTCGAGGAGTGAAGCAGAAGCCGTACTAAGAGCGCGGGTTGAAACACAAACAAACGTATATACATCCATGAATACACTCAGATTTGTTTGCATGTGTGATCATGTTCATGCATCTAAATAGGCGTAGAAACAGATCGCATAAGCATACACTTACTCAATCAACCTAGTACACATAATAACACAAATACACAAACACGCGCATATACATATATATAGAGAAACATACTAAACAAGATGGATGGATAGATAGATAGATAGATAGACAGACAGACTGACAGACAGATTGGTAGACATATATATAGATGTATATATATATATATATATATATATATATATATATATATATATATATATATATATATATATATATATATGTATGTATATATGTATATATATGTATATATATATATATATATATATATATATATATATATATATATATATATATATATGTATATATATATATATGTATATATATATATATATATATATATATATATATATATATATATATATATATATATATATATATATATATATATATATATATATATATATATATATACTCTTCAAGTACTGTTCTCTCTTTTTTCAGCACATCACACTATTTACCACTTCATACTAAAAATATCCGCCTATGGATATAATAATAGATAACTTTATTGTTTCTGTCTCCGATGAAGGGAAGTACTGGATCTTCCCAGAAACAGCTGTAAGATTCTATCCATAAAATTCTTCAACCTTACCTTTGCTCTCTTTATCCTTTTGTTTTTATATATTTACATATACACACGCTAATACACGACTTATGATACCCAATCCTGTTCATACAACGATTGGGACAAACTAATCGGTATACAGCACTTACTCGGTATTACCTGTATCCTCCGGGGTTTGGTTAAGTCCAATACCCTCCTCAACCTTATATATATATATATATATATATATATATATATATATATATATATATATATATATATATATATATATATATAGATAGATAGATAGATAGATAGATAGATAGATAGATAGATAGATAGAGAGAGAGAGATATAAAGAGATAGATAGATAGATAGATAGATAGATAGATAGACTGTGTCCATGCTAGAGCACCGCCTTTAGTCGATCAAATCGACACCAGGACTTATTCTATTTAAGCCTCGTACTTATTCCATCGGAGCCATTTTGCCCAACCGGTAATTTGCTGGGACGTAAACACACCAGCATCGGTTGTCAGCAATATATACACAAACATACATATCTATATACTTATATACGATGGGCTTCTTTCAGTTTCCGTCTACCAAATCCACTCACAAGTCTTTGGTTGGCCCGAGGCTATAGTAGAAGACACTAGCCGATGTTACCAGCAGTGGGACGGAACCCAGAACCCTGTAACTGTTAAGCAAGATACTTACCACACAGCCCGCCCTGTATATATATATATATATATATATATATATATATATATATATATATATATATATATATATATATATATATATATATATATATATATATATATATATATATATATGTATATATATATATATATATATATATATATATATATATATATATATATATATATATATATATATATATATATATATATATATATATATATATATACATATATATATATATATATATATATATATATATATATATGTTTATATATGTATATATATATGTATGTATATACATATATATGTATTACATATATATATATATATATATAAATATATATATATATATATATATATATATATATATATAATGTGTATATATATATATATATATATATATTTATATATATTTATATATATGTATAAATATATATATATATATATATATATATATATATACACATTATATATATATCTGTGTGTTTGTGTATGTATGCATATGTGTGTATATATACATTTATATATATATATATATATATATATATATATATATATATATATATTTATATATATTTATATATATGTATATATATATATATATATATATATATATATATATATATATATATATATATATATATATATACATTATATATATATATATATCTGTGTGTTTGTGTATGTATGCAGATGTGTGTATATATATATATATATATATATATAATGCGTATATATATATATATATATATATATATATATATATATATATATATATATATATATATATATATATATATATATATATATATATATATATATGTATATATATATATATATACACACATATGTACACATATATACATACATACATGTGAATATCTACATGCATGCATACATAAAAGTATAACCTGAAGATGCAAACGAAAAAGCTGAAGAAATGTCTTCAGTTGGGAAAAAGTGTTAATAAACAAATCATAAACATGTAGGAAAGTTATCGACAATATTGAAACCAATTAATAATATGAATTTCTATCTGTCTTTCAATGTATCTGTCTATATAGCACAGCATCCTCATATATGTGTGTATCTGCGCCTGTGCGTGTGTTTGTGTAGAATCCACATATGCTACTGTTGTGCGTGTGCATGTATTTCTCTGTATATTTCTATGTCCGTATAATGTCTATTGTTGCCTACGCGTCTTTCACGGGGCAAAATACATTAAGATGAAAAATTTTATTTCCTTTACATGTTTTTCACATGTTCACTTGAGGATATCTGAAAAATTCACGCACAATTATACAATATCACATGCAGTTCTCTGTAAATACAATTACTGTATGTGGGTCTCATTAAAGCATGTTGATATCCCGAAGGCAGAAATCACATCTAACACAGAAGTATCGAACCATTTTCCATTTTTTTCTGACAGACAAAATTGTGTAAACAGCTATTTTTTTTTATTACGATCGTTTAAAACATATGGCAATAAGTAAAATTATATAAAGTGTGTTAGAGAAAAGAGTGTTACCGAATATTTACAGCTTTAGAAGCTAAGATTTATAGCGATTTATGTTTGAGAACTTACTTGCACACGATAATACGAACATGATTCATATGATGGTGTTTTTGTTTAATCTTGTCTTAGAAATTGGGAATCAACCACATAATTTAACACATAATGTTATAACTGGCTGCGGTTCGATTCAGTTTAATTGAACAAGTAATTGGTAATTATGAGGTCGCACGATATGGATGAAATTAGAATAGAATGACTTACAAAGCTCAATGAAGATGTAGAGGAACGCTTGATGCCCTGAGAAGGAAATTAGATGCATTTATGCATGAAACAGACCGATGGGATCGTTTCATCTGGAACTAGTTTCATTACAAGTTCGTTTACTCCTAACAATAACAATAACACTTTCTCTGTGTGTGTGTGTGTGTGTGAGAGAGAGAGAGAGAGAGAGAGAGAAAGATAGAGAGAGAGAGAGAGAGAGAGAAAGATAGAGAGAGAGAGAGAGAGAGAGAAAGATAGAGAGAGAGAGAGAGAGAGAGAGAGAGGGTGGTAAAGACTCCATTCGGCCGTAAATGACAAAGGATTACACTTACAAAGTTCTCCTCTGAGGCATAGCTCTGGGCTAGTTTGTTTACAGGAAACCAGCAGTCGAACATGACTCTCCGCACCACCGATGATGTCCATTTCTACAACTGACTGGCAACGCGTAATATAGTGATTTAAGAGCACAACTCAGAGCCTAGTCCAAGAATCGAACTCACTATCTCATGATTGAGATCCCGATGCTCTATTCACTGAGCCATGTATATATATAAACTTCATATTATATAGATCATGTAGTATCTACGTTATATTTTTTTTATTGGAGTACTAGATACGTCAGTCAAATGCAGTTTAAAGCACCACTTATTGCTTTAAAGACTTATAGGAGTTCATACAGGAGAGCATAGTCCGAAATATACAAATGTGTTGGACGTTTTAATTTTGCAATTTAGCAAATTGATAACAGTAGCATACTAGAATAAGAAGTTATATCAACATCAAATTATACTCTAATCGCATTATAAACGAAACAAAGATGTCATAGTGTAATCTTTGCTGTCCAATGTTTGAATTTTCTTGAAGCTTTTGTTCCATTCTGTAACTAGTCGAAATAGTTTCCATAATAAGTAGTTTCCTTCCCATTAAAAATATCAGATATACCACTGTATATTTACGCTTATGTGGTGGTATACTAGATTATATTTGGCTTCACTCTGAACAGTTTACATTCTCGCATTACGACATGTCTCCCTGTGTTATTTATTGTTTTACAAATGATATTGAGAAACAATGTGATTTTTTTTACATTGTTTCTTATGCAATGCATGGCTATAAATATCATGAACATCATGTGCAAAACCCCAGTCATTCTCTTGACAAAAAAGCTCGAATGTGCTGCTAGAAGGAATCAGTATCAATTCTAGAGTGTTGGAAGAATAAACGAACATAACAAAACCTGGCATCTAAATATCTTGGATGACAGTAGAATTGCTTAAACGAGAATTTTTGAAGAAATGAACTGGATTAGAAAGAAGAAACATTCCCTAATTCCAAACACAGTCAATTTTTGTATCATGCGATATATACAGGCAAAAGGAACAAATATTTTATGAATGAATTCGTTTACCTTCTTTGTTGTGTGTGTGTGGTCAGAAATATAACAAATTACTAACCGAAGAACGACGAAATTGGCAGAATCAAAATTGAAGCGACTCTGATGATGTCAAGGAAAGACAATAAGGTACCAGTGTAATAACAAATGCTGAAAGGTAGGTTTATTATCTTGTTAGCATTACAACCAGAGCAATTTTATTTTGCCATGCTGTCAAATTAATCTAACAATGTCACAGAATTGATGCAATAATATTCATCTATAATTCTTCGATATGTAAACCAATGATAGTTTGTAACTTCATAAACCAATACTTTCTGTGACTTGAAAATGCCACGTAAGTGACAATTGACCAGGTTATCCACTCGTAAACATGCTCACATTAGAATATATGAGAAGCATTAGATACAACGCACGAAGTTAAGTGCGATATTGTCGATAGTTCTGTTAGCATATTTGAAGAGAACCGTAATGTAATACCTCAATCTATGCCAATAACAAGCAATAAAAAATGCAATTGATAATTATGTTTACTCCAAATAATAATAATAATAATAATAATAATAATAATAATAATAATAATAATAATAATAACAATAACTTTAAGAGCAACAACTACTACAAAAACGTACGAATAATCGATATTAAATAATTAAATACACATTTCCTTTGTAACAAAGTCTTTATTGATAATTTCTCTCTTGTGTTCCACGCTGCAGTATTAACATCGTCTTTAGAAAAATGTAAATAGGGGGACTAAATATTGATTTGTAAGATAGTTACACGACCAAATAAGACGAGGTTGTGTATAATCGATTATATGCAGCAGTTCAGACGTGGAATAAATTGGTTTGCAGTGAGAAAGTGGAATAAACTATTGTTTCAAGTATTCTTTGAATATAACATCTTTCTGCAATTAGAAAACATTAACCGATGGAATGGCAGTGATCGGCCCCGTTTAAGTCTAATTTCTGCGGAAAGTGGTCTCACGAAACAGCGCAATCAAGATACTATCCCACGGATTAAAGATTTTTTTTCTCCTTCAGTACCCGTCGGTAATATTCAAAATTGTGTTACACGTATTTTCAAAAAGCTCATTAATTTAAAACCAAACGCCAGTGGACAATATAAACAGAATATTTACTTGTAACTAAACAAACGGTGGAAATTTAGAATCACAATAATTTCTGTATCCTTAAAAGACAAAACAGGACATAAATTACCATTTTCATCCTGGTTAATCATGATGGCATTAGAATAAAACTTCCACGCACGAGCACCCTTCCTTGCATTCCGCCAAGATCGACTTTGCCTTTCATCTTTTTGGAGCCATAAAATAAGCAGCAGTTTAGTACTAAAGTCGATGAAATTGACTAACATCCGCCCACGAAAATGCTAGCCTCATGCTGAAATTTGAAACCAATATTTAATCTGTGCTTAGGTACTTCTCAAAATATTTGACCATATTTTCAGCATGAGAATTCAATTTATTCCACTTAAAATTTTAAGTAGAGATCAAACGTAAAGCAACTATATTTAATTAAGGACAACATCTAATGAACACGAATGATTCCCAAAACGTCCATCTCTAGAAAAAAAAATCATTGTGTTACCATATTCTTTAATTTCCAACGCAAACTAGCCTGTATATTTTTGGATGTTGTCACTTTATCGAACTGCCAATACAAACCTCTCCTCTTATCTCCGGCTATATTATATTCATCAGGTGTTATAACAAGAGCTACCGTTTTGTTTCATTATGTTAGCATATTCTTTGAGAGCGAAAAACTTCTGCATTTAACATCAGCTAATATCTTCACAGATTGCCAATGTAAATCACACCTAAAGAATTTGATTACTACACTTTACTGTATTGTCAATTAGATTCACCTCCTTTCCTGTTTATTGCCATATAAATCAAATTGAAATAAGACAGAAACATGTAACGGCTAAAGTCTGATTTTTAGGAAAATGAATTTCTCATTTCTGTTGAACGTGTGGAAATGCGTTGTACAGTACTACATTATAACTATATTGAGGTCTATTTAAATTACAGTTGAGGTGCTTCACGTAACGATGTTTGAGATATATCGGTAAGAAATTTGTACGAAAATCCCATTTAATGAGAAAATATTTCTCAAAAGATGCATTAGTAAAAGCTAATCTGTCTCACATATACACACACACGCACACATACACACACACACACACACACACACACACACACACACACACAGAGGCACACAGACAAGCACACACATTTAAATATATATGTGTGTGCGTGCGTATACATGTGTTTATGTGTGTGTGTTCGTGTTTTTGTGTGTTTGTGTATTTGCTTTGCCATACTCTTGACGTGAAATCAAATGTTGAAATAGCTGTTATTGTATTTCGGAGATCGTTAATTGTCATAGCTCTTTCGTCATACATTCTGTGACCTCTTTAACGACATTCTATCTCCTTTTGTCCTCTGTGTTCCATTGTATCAAAATGAGAAGATAAATGAAACACGCGAACACAAACAGTGTAGTATACAAACTCATATACACGCAAACAAGATACACATACACATACAAAACACATATATACATAGACACGGACACACACATACACACATACGACATGCACGAACACAGACACAAACATAGGGAAACGCAGATATAGACGTAAAAGCATGCGTAGATAGGGATACATTACGAACATAGTATAGATACAAGAAACATGAGGGATCGAAGATCATTGAAGAGATCAGAGAAAGTGTGACGAAAAAATTGATTCCATTTAGAAGAAATATAAGACCTTAACGTAAGGAAAATGCGAGACTTAGAGACAATGCATTAGAAGTCTGGGCGTTTTATCTAGTAGGAAAACTCAAGCCTCTGGATTGAATCTCTGAAGTTAATTATATAAAACAACGATCGAAATATGTCACGAGCAAAACATAGTTAATAACGATGTATTCTGAAAAACAAGGTGTAACATTTACATCACAGGAAAACTCATCAAAATGCATTCTTAGTTGTTTCAAATATATGGAATGCCTGTTTTCGTGTTCTTTCTTCTTTTACCAACCAATCAGTGTTAAGTCTATGCAATCATGGACAACAGAAAATTAAATAATAGTTTACTACCACTAGCAAATGTTTTACGATGTATGAACCAACATATGGATTCGATAGCTAGATCTCAGTTGAGAGAATGATATATATATAAAACGATGTAGAACAGTAAAGCACGTTATTAACCTCCTGTTGCTGCTCGAAGCTCTTTGTTATCCTCATGTTTTGTATATGGCATGCTTTTACAGCCGATGTCAGTATACCAGTAGAAATTCTTTAGTGCGAGACACATCCAGTAATGAACCGCAATACTGTATACTTTGTCGGAAATCATCATTACGTATATCATTCAGCCATCAGGAGTTAAATATGTTGATAGGAACACCATTGCAGTGTAACTACATCTGAGGAAGCTTCGGCTCATCAGTAGAAATCTCCAGTGATCGATAGTGTAGAAGTAGATATAAATGATTTATTAAAGTGACATTACAAATTAATACAGATATAGAAATGTACCAAATGGTATGACTGTCGGCGACCTTACACGGTGGTAAATATTAATTTATTGATGCCAACGACGAAAGAAATGATTAACACTGCCATTTATTCATTATCTTAAGATTTTCATTATAAAGACAAGAAACATTAGCACACGGAGTTCATGTCGGAGCAAGATCTATATATATCCTTTCACCTTTGTTTTATAATCTTTAGAAAATGTCAATTAGTATTATAAAGAAGACAGTGTCTTTGATTAGATGTAATCTTTATTTGAACTGATTCTGCTATCTATTCTATAATATATCAATACACTTAATTTACAATTGAAATTCTCCGTTGAAAAGATCGATATTATGCATATTTTATGTTCAGGCAGAGAATCTTTTTAAATACTTACTGAAACATTATTTTCTCTTTTTCATTTTCATTTTCGTTTCGGATAAGATGTGAGAAAAAAGCCCGGAATCTAAAAAAAAAAAAAAACACACACGATGTCCGGTTTTCAACGTAATGCAGTGTTAGCAATGCTTCGATATTATGCTTAACAAGAGAGCAGAATTTGAGGGTTAGGTCGTGTTCGAACACTCGATTTCTGTTCTGAACTGTTAGAGAAAGCTTTACACACTCACACACGCGCGCAGGAATACACATATTATGTATGTTTGTATGCATATATGTATGTAATGTATATATATATATATATATATATATATATATATATATATATATATATATATATATATATATATATATATATATATGTATTCAAGTGTTGGAGAAATATGCTCTGACATAAAAGTTGCTGTCAAAATAGTACCAATCATCTTAAATGCCTGTCTCTGGAACCTACTCTGGCGTCCGGGAGAATGTCAAACCTATTCTACAAGCATTTCTCAACTTAATCCATTGCGGTACAAATGCCTTACTGTCGCTTTATTTCTTGATTAGTTTTTATTTTTTATTTTTAGAAAGTTCTATGCCAATGTATGTGTGACGTGAACATGCAAATACCAAAGTAACTCTGAACAATCAGGCTGAATGGGAGACGCCAATAATCTGACAATATGATGTAATCATCCTCTGTCTGTATGTGTGTGTGTGTGTGTGTGTGTGTTTGTGTGTGTGTGTGTGTGTTTATTAGCATGTATGTATGTAAGCATGTATGTATGTATGTATGAATGCATGCATGTCTGTACGGACGTAATACTTTTTCTTGAAATCTTCTTTCTCCCCAGATCATCTATGGATCCCCGCCCGCCTAAATATTTTCTTATTTCCTTATTGCCCACAAGGGGCTAAACGTAGAGGGGACAAAAAATATACAGACAAACAAGATATTGACCACAGTGCGTAACTGGTACTTAATTTATCGCCTCCGAAAGGATGAAAGTCAAAGTCAATTTCGGCGGAATTTGAACTCAGAACATAAAGTCAGACAAAATACCGCATTTCGCCTGGTGTGCTAACGTTTCTGCCAGCTCGCCACCCGTCGAGCTAGTTTCTATTCAGTGTTTCTAAGACATTTTGCATTCACAAACTTGTTATACCTCATAGCTGAACCTTCCTCTTAGCTATCAATAAAGACGACATAGAGAGTCTTCTCCAGTACATAACACCTTCAAGAGACTAAATACGGAAACTTTTATTTTATTAACCAGCGTTTTATTATGGCGTAACAACTAATTTAAATGTCCAAAGTAACAGCGGTATTTATTTTCTCGAAATTACTCTTAATCATTTATTTATTTCAACTTTATATCTGTTAAATGACACTAATCGGGATATATGAGCAATTTAATAGGCGAGAGGGTAATAAAAATATTGCCATCCGGGGTCACCAGGAGTAGTCTTGACCGCTGATCTCCATTGTTCGTTTTTTGTATTGGCCCTGTTGAAGTGTAAATAAAATTTGACATCAATGGGTTTTCCATAGAACACAAGAAGCTAACACGTCTAAGGTAACATATTCATCGACATACTAAACATTTTACCAATATTCAACCGCAATAAGCCGGAGGCCTGGTAAAATCGTTACCACGACAGGTAAAATGCATCGCGGCTTTTCCTCCGTGTTTAGGTCTGATGTTGAAATGTTACCAATATCGACTTTGACTTTCATTTTAGGGGGGGGGCGGTAAAGTAAGTACCAGTTGACCTTTGGGGTCAATGTATTTGACTTTAACCTCCTTACTCCCTGAATCTGCTGGCCCTGTACCAAAATATGAAACCAATATTCCACTAGTGTACGTAATTTATTGTAATTCAAGTTATTGGTGTCACGGAATGTCGAAGCCTCTATCAACAAAAGAAGAAAACAAATATACCTAGTAGTACAATGCTCCATGGATATTCGTTTCTTTTCTAGGCACAAGGGTCGAAATGTTCGGAGAGGGGGGCGTCGATTAAATCGACCCCAGTATGCATCTGATACTTAGTTTATCGACCACGAAAGGAATGAAACCAAAGTCAACCTCAGCGGATTATGAACTCAGAATATAAAGATGGACGAAATACCGCTAAGAACTTTGCCCGTATTAACGGTTCTTATTTCTTTACTGCCCACAAGGGGCTACACACAGAGGGAAAAAAAACAAGGACAGGCAAACGGATAAATCGATTATATCGACCTCAGTGCGTAACTGGTACTTATTTAATCGACCCTGAAAGGATGAAAGGCAAAGTCGACCTCCGGAATATGAGCTCAGAATGTAAAGACGGACGAAATACCGCTAAGAATTTTGCCCGTGCTAACGATTCTGCAAGCTCGCCGCCTTAATGCTCCATGGATATTGGCTGTTTAATGATCAATACATGTTTCAATCATTTACATGTTATCCACGAATAAGATATTTTCAATCTTTTTGGTATTTTATTAAGAATGATTTGGTAGAATTACTCGTGCGTGTCGTGAATATCTTCAGTTACCTGCCCTTAGAAAATGTGATCAAATATCATCGATGTCGATGCGCTTTTGATTCTTCTGTTCTGTATAAATTTCTGTGTTAATATAAGATTGGCTAGAATTGCCGTAACCCTCGGGACAAGCACCTCATAAATTCAGTTACCGTCGTTATAAACTCAGCATTGAGCTTATCAAAAAGTGCAAGATGGTTGTCATTATCGCAAAAGCCATAACCGATTTCTGTTGCAAACAAAAGCTTCTGCTAACGTGAAGTATGACACATATTTGCCATATGTCAGGAAAATATTCTGAGAAATGAATGTCCCAGTCTCATGGTTCTGGATTAAGGCTCACTGCTCATACACTGTCCTGCGTATACGCGTGTTTGTTCTCGAAAATTGATTGTGGTGCGTCGAAGAAATTCCTATACATTTACTTCTCTGTCTCTCTCTCTCCCTGTGCCTCCCTGCCTCCCTCTCTCTCTGTTATATATATATATATATATATATATATATATGTGTGTGTGTGTGTGTGTGTGTGTGTGTGTGTGTATGTGTCTCTGTGTGTGTGTAGTGTGTGTGTGTGTGTGTGTTTGTGTGTGTGTGTGTGTGTGGGTGTGTGTGTGTGTATGTGTCAGTGTATCATTGTATTTCTGTCCGCGCGTCAGGTGATCGAACTAGGTTCTAAACTGCTGCGAGAAAACATCCCAAATGATTTCCTATTAATTGGATAAAACAGTATATTACACATTGACTTACATTACTTTTCTTTACACCATAATTATTTTTTCACAGCCTATATGGTAACAGTAAATTCACTTTCCAACCGACTCACCACATAATTATTGCTAGGTAACTTTTTTACAGCTCTCCGCCTTGTACATATATATATATATATACATCTTGCAATATATATATATATATATATATATATATATATATATATATATATATATATATATATATATATATATATATATATTGCAAGATTTTGCTGTGTGTGACTCTCCTCATCATTATCTCGAGGAGACTCATTATTTTTTCTGCATTATATTTATTAACATTTACTTCCCTGCAGCCGATACTATTTAATTATACGGTTATTTCGTAGCATTGTGTCGTGGATCTGATACGGGACATTATATATCACATAAATGTTACATTGTATGACAAATGCTACTGAGTCGAGGTTCAATATTCATATATTTTGGAAACAACGGAAATGCGATATCTTACTTTAGTACTCATTGAGTTAGGGCTGACATGTCTGAGGTATTCACGCTCAATCTGTATGTCATTTTAGACAACCTATGCACTTTAAACAAGGGTTTGTCTAAAGCAGGTGACTAAACGTGGGTTAAATGCTAAATGTATAAAATCACGTTGAACTAACAGTGTCTCGAATACGTAGGACACCCGTCGTCTCAAATGTATTACACTGATATTTTTTTTATTGTTGCTGGGGTGTAATCTTTTCTGTGAAGACTACACCACGTCACACCCTAGTTTAAGGGATATGCTATTCAATTCATTGAATAACTTGGTCCTCAGACACAAAATCAATGAAAGGTTCCCTCATAAAACACTCATGGCTTAAACATCTAAACTCAGAAGAAGAAATAATAAGGATTAATGAAATACGAGTACAAAATATCGGAAGGAAGTGTAAAAAAATAGAAATGATAATGGCGTTATTTTGATTGCTATATCAGACCTAAATGCAAATTTTATATAACGTAATATACAGTAATATAGACATTTTGAAAATATTCTTTGCTGCGTGAAACGGAATAAGCATGATTAGATAGTGAAACAACAATTGTGGAATGCATTTGGAATCCAGGAGGCGAAATTCTACAGAGCGGATTATATATACGACTAAAAAGAGAAAAATGTTACTATACGTACATCTAGAAAAAATATTATAAAATATCCATTTTAGGACAACGCAAAAATCTAGTAAAGAATAATGGGAAGTTATTACACGTAGCTGCGAAATATGCAGAAATCTATATTCTATCTTCAAAGAAGCTACGAAATATAAAACAGAGTGTAATATAACAGAGAGTTTGGGGGAAGAAAGGAGAAATAACAATTTTAATTGTGAAAAACGAACAAAACATCTAAGCAGGCCATAGAGCTACATAATACCATGCGAAAACGATGGCAATAAAAGTCCTTACTTGGACAATACCTATAAAGTCTGATCAAATGGAAATAGATAAAGAAAAACTATCAGTACTAAATGGGAGGGGCAGGAATCAAAGCTGAGAATGAAAAATATTTATTGCGGCACATTATTAAAACCTTTGCATTAGAATCTACAAAGAGTTAGTGATAAAAGGGAATAAAATAAATAACAGCATTGTATGTGTGGGCTGAGAGAATACAATTTATCGCTGCGTTTGGATACCAATTCTAAATCAAGGGAAGAATATTATTTCGGGCATGGTCATGCTAAGGCTTTCATACACAGGTAATGATGCCAATATTAAAAAAAAATATGCAAAAGCCGAGGGTGGTGTAAACATTCACTGGGAAAGAATTTAGAGAACCACTAAGCAATCTCATATTCTGGGTTAGGGTAATCTCCACAAAGGGGAAAATCATGCAGAGTTGAACGGATATTGTTGCCTAATTCAAGCAAAAAACCTTCCATTTCCAACGTACACCTTCGACAAACTTAGTAAATATAAACATTCGACATGGTGTCCGTTCAACGCATTCGTTCGTTGCTCAAAATAATAATAACAATAATAATAATAATAATAATAATAATAATAATAATAATAATAATAATAATAATAATAAAGCCTTCAACCTGTAGACATCGTCGAAAATAGAAATGCAAAGATCCTATGGGATTTTATGATTCAGTGCGACCATGAGATGGAGAATAGGAAACCGGACATATTCTTAATTGAGAAAGACAACAAATTATGCCGGATAATAGATATAGCATGCCCAACCGACAACAAGGTATGCGGTAAAGAAGAAAGAAAAGTTGAGAGATATGACAGGTTAGCTTGGGAAGTTAAGCAGTTGTGGTCGATGAAAAAGGTAGCAGTAGTACCAATAATTGTCGGAGCCCTGGGAACAGTGAACAAAAATCTCGAAAACTACGTGGAACAAATAGGGGCTGCAATAAGGGTGGAGCACTTGCAGAAAACAACACTGCTTGGAACCACTCGAATACTCCAGATGGTGCTCGAAAAAAAAGAGGTGTTACCTTAGTTCACTGGTAGTGAACAGCTGACACCGTAGTACATCTACAGCATTAAAAGCTGTGCAAAGGCAATAATAATAATACTACTAATAATAATAATAATAATAATAATAATAATAATGATAATAATAATAATAATGAGGAGGAGGAGAAGAAGAAGAAGAAGAAGAAGAAGAAGAAGAAGAAGAAGAAGAAGAACCACAACAACAGCAATAACCACGATTACAACAATAAAAGTAAAGTATTACAAGTTGAAAATGATAGCAATCTACCAATGACAACAACGCTACTTCTGATAATAATAATAATAATAATAATAATAATAATAATAATAATAATAATAATAATAATAATAATAATAATAATAATAATAATAACTTGTGAATAGACGCATAGCGTGCTTTGTAATTAAAAGTAAACAACTAGAGAGTGACTTATTTTCAGAACCTTGCTTTTTCATTTATTTCAACATTTGTAGTGTTCTTCTTGACTTTATTTTCCATTCATTTACGCTCTTTTGGTGGCATTTTTTTTCTCGTTATTTCAATGAAATGGTGAGAAATATCAAAATATTTTTTAGAAAGAAAAATAAAAACGAATAACAAAGAAAAATAAACGACCAAGCATATTTATTTAATGTTGTCATTTGGTGATGTCAAGCAGAAGTTAGGAGACTTCATTTTAATATTTGAAATATTCTTGTTTCTAATTTGGTGTTCTAAAATTCGAAAAAAAAAGAAAAAAAAGAAACGCAAATAAAAAAATGGTAATAGTTGTTGTTTGTTTATAAGAAATACGCTCGGGATAGAAAACTTTCGAATTTGGGACAATACATTGAATTCAAGGTGTTTCAGAATAAAAATAATTCCAGTTTCTACTTAACAGGCTGTTTTTCAGTTGAATACAAAATTAACCAGTTCTATAGCTACTAATTACATTTCAATAGCAATCATCTCAACTCTCATAGAAAGATGCACCAGCGTTCCGAATATGGCACAAATTCACCGGAAACGCACTTCCTTCTGTCTGTAAGTGTGACGACCGGAAGTTAATTACGCGTGAAAATTTGAAAGAAGAAAATATCTGTCCTGTTAGAGTGTTCATTGTTCATTAGACTGGGCATTGTGATGTATGTTTTTGCTAATTCATAATCTACTTAACAAGAGGAATGTATGAGTTCGTGTTTCTTCATATACAACAACACAAGTGGAACAATGACGGTAGAAAAGGTTTTTATGTTTGTATCATTGTGATTGCATAGCCCTAGGTCAGACCAGTATCCCTTGAGCTGACCTGCGGGCAAGGAAATTCGGTCTCACTACATTGTCTACAGCAGAAATCATCAAATAATGCTTCATTTCGTGGACAGTATTTTAGAGATATTTGATAGCCATCTCTAGCAAATGATGCCAACACTATGCAAATATGTCGAAAAGTACTATGCAAATATGTCGAAAAGCACTATGCAAATATGTCGAAAAGCACTATGCAAATATGTCGAAAAGCAAAATCATTAGAATCCATATATAGTCATAATTAGGTTAATTTACATATTTTTCTCGCTCTTCTGAGTGGAATGCATAGTCGAAAACGCACCGGAATCCTCACGTCGTTCATTGTCGCTTAGAAATATTATACTTATGTGAAAAACACATGAAGCATTTCTAAAGTCTTCTTCATTGACGGTTTCCGAAGGCAACTTAGACGACTCTGGCACAAAGACTTCTTCACACGTAGCTATAAAACCGCAGGTGTAAACACATAGTTCACTTGCTTGTCGATGCGATTTTTTTCCCGTCAGCTGTGATATATAATACGTGTCTATCAAAAATGTTGACATACAATAGGAAGCTTAACATTTTGTACCTATTCTTTTAAGCTATGTGATAGGGAAACTTATATAAACCATCAGGTTTAAACTCTTGTTAAATATACAATACGATATACTTACATATAGGAATGTAGGTTTATATATATATATATATATATATATATATATATATATATATATATATATATATATATATATATATATATATATATATATATATATATATATATATATATATATCTGTATTTATGTGCTTTTTCTGAAGGCAGAGAATTTCTTATGCAGGGCCTGAAATACAGGATCTGGAATTATCCAGTAATTTTTTGCTAGTTTATTTTCTTTTCGTCTTCGCTCTTTTGTGTCATATGAACATTTATTGTGGCTTAGAGTCAAGATTTGACTGCTATTTTGCAGCGTGGCGGTATCTCTTAGACACCCCCATATATATATATATATATATATATATATATATATATATATATATACATATATATATATATATATATATATACATATATATATATATATATACATATATATATATATATATATATATATATATATATATATATATATATATATATATATATATATATATATATATATATATGTATATGTATATAGGTGTGTGGGGGTAGCGTTTCATTTATATGAACATCGATAAACTTGTGTGGAACAGAAAATTACGCATTGAATTTAATTTCTATATCTAACATAGAATTTCAACTATATATGCCAACATTTGTATATTCCTTGAATTCCAAATCTGATGACTGTTGTGTTTATATTCCTGTAATTCTTTATTTTTAATTTCAGAAAATGTATTTCTATTCAGTAATTTCGTCTATATAATATATATATATATATATATATATATATATATATATATATATATATATATATATATATATATATATATATACGTATTTATCTATCTGGCTCTCTCTCTATGTATATGTGTGCGTAAATATGTAAATATATATATATATATTCAAATATGCAATTATGTATATATACATACGTACATATATATATATATATATATATATATATATATATATATATATATATATATATATATATACACATATATACATACTTATACACATATATGCATGTATGTATGTATGTATGTATGCATATATATATGCATATACTCATATATTGTTTATATATACATATATATATATTTACATGTATAAAAAATCTCCACAGAATCTCAATACATTTCAAAATGTAACTTCTAGGAAATGTGTTTACAAATATACATACAAACATGCACACGCATATGTACATAATTCTATGTAAATAACGTTATATCTCTGTATTTGCGTTAGGTATGTCTTTATTATATGGATACACTCGACAGCCATATAGTCAACATGGTGCAATTCATAATCTGAAAGAATCTATATATCGTAATAGAGAATATAAGTGGACAGGACGATCATAGAGAGAAGAAGAAACATTGGACGTAATATGAGAGAGAGGGAGAGAATGGAACGAATATTTAATATAAAAATATCTAATGAAAAATCAACAGTGGAAGAGTGAGAATCATAAAAGAAATGTTTTTCAAATCTCTTATTTATAATATAATAATATTTATCTATCAGCACATTCTCCATCTGGTATAATCGCTAATCTAAACAGATTATTATTATAAATACACGGACATCTGATATATATATATATATATATATATATATATATATATATATATATATATATATATATATATATATATATAATTGAAGTAACTAAATTGCATGATCATTTTTACGATATTGGGTGTTAATATACACCAACGTACGCTCACAGATATATGTATCTACTTATAAGGTGATATATTATATATATATATATGTATATATATATATATATATATATATATATATATATATATATATATATATATATATATATATATATATATATACATATATATATATATATATAATATATATATATACATATACATATACATATACATATATATACATATATATATATGTATGCATATATATATATATATATATATATATATATATATATATATGTGTGTGTGTGTGTGTGTGTGTGTGTGTGTGTGTATACAGAGAGTGACAGAGAGACGCATGCATGGCTGTGTGGTAAGGAGCTTGACCCGCATGGTTACGTGTTCAGTGACACAGCGTGTCCTCTTGGGTAAATGCCTACTACTATTGCCTCAGACCCCAACAAATTTTTTGAGTGCATTTGGTAGACGGAAACCGAAAGCCTGCCGCATTGCATGACAACCGATATTGACATATTTACGTCCCCGTAACTTAGCACCTTTGGGGAAAGAGATCAATAGAATACGTACTAAGCTTACAAAGAACAAATCCTGGGGTCGATTTCTTCGTCTAAAACTCTTCTAGGTTGTGCTCCAGCATGACCATTGTATAAAGACTGAAACAAGTAAAAGAATAAAAGAAAGGAAAACTACGACGGTTTTCTATCAATTTCCGTCACCCAAATGCACAAATCCACTCACGAGGCCTTGGTCGGCCCAAGGCGAAAGCAGGAGAAACTTGCCAAACCTGCCGCGTAGTGGGACTGAAGCTGGAACTACTTTCGTATACATACATACATATATATATATATATATATATATATATATATATATATATATATATATATATATATATATATGCGTAAAATAAAGGGTAGCGAATCTTTAGAAATTTCACTACCGGTGGCCTTGCATGTATAAAAAGTCAATAGACAACATATTCTCCGTATAAAATCAGTGTATATTCAAACACAAAAGAGTCTACACTTAACAAGCAGCCTTACACGCTAGTAGGAGCAGTCAAAACGACTTTGCTCTTAAATGCGATTTTGGTCGTTTTGACTGCTCCTTCTAGCGTGTAACGCTGCCTGACAAAGGTCGCCTCTTTTGTGTTTAAATGCACACTAATTATATATATATAATTATATATATGCCTGTTATATTTTCGGACCGCATAAAAATAATCACATTTGAGCACTGTGGTTGATGTAATTGACTTATCTCCACCACCACTACCGCCACAGAAATTGCTGACCACGTGCCAAATTTGAAATCATTGTTAAGCAGAAGTGTAGAATTTTGTGATTCAAAGGAATTGGATCCTGTTTCATTTTGAATTTATGGTTTTGAAATTCTTGATGTTCAAAATGAGAATTCAAGTTCTTAATCATCCGCTACAAATATGTGAAATCATACTTCCTTATTGTATCATGTTCCTGCCTCGAATCGTTCTAATGTAACCCTGAATGCAATATAAATGTGTACTGTGGTTTTGCTGTCAACAGTCACCTGCGAATGTGTAGGGCTTTTGTAACATGTACCATGATTTTTTCAATTGTTTTAAAAGCGGTATAGTTGTTCTTAGCTCGTAAGCTCACTCTTGACTCTACTATTCATACGTTCAGTGGTATGTTCAGTTTAGGACAAATGGATCATTGCAGGAAGTGAACGCGAGTGAATGAGTGAGTGAGTGAGAGAGAGAAAGAGCTGCAACGGCACATGGTTGGTACATTTGTTGCAGTTGAATATATTGGTGCAACTTGAATGAAGAGCCCAAAGGAGTCGAAAGTGAACCTGCAGTATTATGAATGCAAGTCGAACATCCGAAGCGGTACGGCACTCCCCTGTACACCGTTTTCGGAGTTATATATCATACATTCGTATATATCATTCATTCCGTATGATACCTTTGCCTGCAGCTATTCAACTACATTCACAAATATTTTATGAACGAGTAGCATAATATAGATTAATAAATGCAGTGAACCAGTGATTAGCCTTTTGGAAGCCCATTGTTCGCATATGTATGCAGTAAAAACAAAACCGAAGTGGCTAAATTTTACCAATAGCGTATGAGTATGAATGCGTATGTTCATACGTGTATAGCCGAAAGTATATTTACAGCCGTATGATCACCTTCAGTTATATCTCACAATATTTTACTGATCATATCCGTCTCATTGCTGCAACTTTTCCAAAACGAAGAGAACTACGCTTATCTACTGTTAAACTAACTGACATATCAAACGGCTCTCAATCCACTCTACTCAACACACGTAAACCTTGCAGAGGCATTACCATAACTCTCCCTTCTTTTAAACTTCTATATAATTTGGTAATATACTGCCCAACAATGAAATCAATAATATATATATATATATATATATATATATATATATATATATATATATATATATATATATATATATATCGATACCAATAATACGTTAACACCATTCGTTTCTTTCATATTATATATTATCAGATTATTGAACGTGAAGCCTTTTAAATCGTATAACTACACAA
>NC_142949.1:3325191-3327691 GCF_046866305.1 Octopus bimaculoides | reverse complement strand
CAACAAATGAAACTACATCAATAATACGGATCCACACGGAGACAAAAATGAAAATATAAGAATTTTTTTTCCCATTACGAGAATATTGAGGTTATAAAATATTATGTTGGGCACGTATACGATCTTCTTTTTCTGCTTCTTCTTTTTTTCTTCTTCTTCTTCATCCTCCTCTTCTTCTTCTTCTTCTTCTTCTTCTTCTTCTTCTTCTTCTTCTTCTTCTGCTTCTTCTTTTTTCTTCTTCTTCTTCTTCTTCTTCTTCTTCTTCTTCTTCTGCTTCTTCTTTCTTCTTCTTCTTTTTCTTCTTCTTCTTCTTCTTCTTCTTCTTCTTCTTCTGCTTCTTCTTTCTTCTTCTTCTTCTTCTTCTTCTTCTGCTTCTGCTTCTTCTTCTTCTGCTTCTTCTTTCTTCTTCTTCTTCTTCTTCTTCTTCTTCTTCTTCTTCTTCTTCTTCTTCTTCTTCTTCTTCTGCTTCCATTTTTCTTCTTCTTCTTCTTCTTCTTCTTCTTCTTCTTCTTCTTCTTCTTCGTTTGCTTCTTCTTTTTTTCTTCTTCTTCTTCATCCTCCTCTTCTTCTTCTTCTTCATCCACTTCTTCTTCTTCTTCTTCTTCTTCTTCTTCTTCTTCTTCTTCTTCTTCTTCTTCTTCTTCTTCGCTTTTCTTCCTTTTCTCTCCCTGCTCCTAAATTCTTACCCACCACTTATTTATCCTTACTTTTATGTTCTTCTAGTCATTTTGTATCCCCGTTTTTTTTTCTTAGGCATAATGACCACTACCACCATCACCACCATCGTCATCATCATCATCATAATCCTCACCAGCATCATCATCATCATCATCACCATCAGCATCATCAGCATCACCATCATCATCAAAATCATCGTCTCGTCATGATCAAGTCTTCTGCTAGTTCTTTATTTTCTCTCCCTTTTTTTCCTCCCTTCTCACTCGTTCTTCTCTTTTTCCGTCTCCTATTTCATCTTCATCCCGACCATCTACTCCGACACATCTTCTTGTCCTTTGTGTTAACACTCCATCATCTTATACAAACTATTCACTTTGGGCTCATAATCGACTTACCTCTGTTTCCCTCAACACATCGTTTGTTCAACAAGCTCGTAAACTCACGTACACATTCTTTTATTTTATCTTCCAAATAATAAACAATCCATAACACATTTTTTTTTTCTTTTGCAATATGCTCTCTTTCAAGCAACTATTTTCCATTTCATATATATTTATTATCATTTTCTGAAATCTCACTCCGCGTCTATGTCTTTCAAACATCTCTCTCCAGCTTTTCCTCTGTATACATATATATATGAAATGAAATATATATATATATACACAGACACATATGCACGCGCGCACATACACGTATGCATACATGTATATGTTTATATATAAGTATATACATACACACACACACACACACACACAAATATATATATACATATATATATATATATATATATATATATATATAATGTTGGCACTTCCGATCAACAGGACAGCCTCCCGGTGAAATTAACGTGCAAGTGGTTGAGCACTCCACAGACATGTGTAACCCTTAACGTAGTTCTCGAGGATATTCAGTGTGACACAGTGTGACAAGGCTGAACTATGATTTACAGGCACAACAGAAACAGGAAGTAAGAGTGAGAGAAAGTTGTGGTGAAAGATTACAGCAAGGTTCACCACCATCCCTTGCCGGAGCCTCGTGGAGCTTTTAGGTGTTTCCGCTCAATAAACACTCACAGCGCCCGGTCTGGGGATCGAAACCGCGATCCTATGACCGCGAGTCCGCTGCCCTAAACACTGGGCCATTGCACCTCCACACACACACACACACACACACACACACACACACACACATATATATATATATAAGTGCGTGTGTGTGTGTGTGTGTGTGTGAAAGCGTTGCTGTGAGGTAACAAGCTGGCTTCACAAACGCATGGTTCCGAGGTTCGTCCCACTGCGTCGCAACTTGGGTAGTTGTCTTCTAGTATAGCCTTGGGCCGACCATAACCTTGTCTCCGTGACTTGGTGGTTCACCACGTGCAAAGGCACATAGCAACTGCTACATACAACACACACACAGACACACACACGTTACACACGCACAAACTCTCATACGTGAGAGTCATTCGTCACTATTCACACACACACGTACACACTCACACACACCATTCTCACCTACACACACTTGGACGCGCAGTTTCCTTGTTGGGATCGCTATAACTTTATTATTTTCCTTTCAGTCAATCTCTTTATTATTATCTCCCTTTCTTTCACCTTCCTTTTTTTCCAATGATCCGCCATGCTGGACCGCTGAAATGTACAATATTTTTTTTTTCGCTCTCTCTCTTTACTTTCGCTTGTTCCTTTCTGCTGAAGAGCGGACACTAGAAACGTAAAATACTTTTTTCATTTTTCCTGCAATCAAACCAATACACTTCCTTGTTGTTCATACTCCTGTCTTCGTCTTTCGTTTTTCTATAAAT
>NC_142949.1:3230191-3322691 GCF_046866305.1 Octopus bimaculoides | reverse complement strand
TGCAACATATGCAGTAGGTGTAATTAATTGTTTTGAATTTGTCATCAACAATTCTGAAGGGATTGGAATTAATAAACACGGAAATAAACAATATTTTGAATAGTAATAAAATCAAGAACATCTCACAGCAGAATACAAATATATTATTATTAGAGAAATAATAATAAAGAGGGGGAAAGAAAAAAAATTCTCAAGAAGGAATAAAAAAGTAGAGTGAAAGCACAAATTTTAAGAGATTTTCAAGAAAAAATTACGATTACGAATATATATATTTTAAATTGTTTCATTTTACAAAGATCTACTTGCAGCAAATAGCTATATTCTGAATGTAAATATTAATGTATAGATGTATGTGTATATGTGCGTGTGAGTGTGAATGTGTTTGCATGCATGTCTCTCTCTCTATCTCTCTCTCTCTCTCTCTCTCTCTCTCTCTCTCTCTCTGTCTCTCTCTCTCTCTCTCTCTCTCTCTATATATATATATATATATATATATATATATATATATATATATATATATATATATATATATATATATATATATATATATATATATGCATATCTGTTTATTTTGCTACGCATTTACAAATATGCTTGATATACACACATACATAAGTTATGTGTTTATGATTGTAAGACTTCTTCAACTAACAATATTTTTGCAAAGAATTACGTGTGCTGTTTACAACTGTATTGTGTATTTAGCATTTTTACAAGATTACGAATATTAATCTCCTATTTATGAGATGCCGTTTATCCACTTGTGTATCAATACATACATACATACATATATATATATATATATATATATATATATATATATATATATATATATATATATATATATATATATATATATATATATGCATGTATGTATATATATATATATATATATATATATATATATATATATATATATATATATATATATATATATATATATATATATATATATATATATATATATATATATATATATATACATATATGTATGTATACATGTATATGTATATATATATATATATGTATATATATATATATATATATATATATATATATATATATATATATATATATATATATATATATATATATATATATATATATATATATATATAATTAGACATATATATATGTACATATAACTCATAGACTCTCACATACACGCATATATTGAGATGAGAAATAATTGAGCGTGTATGGATAGTAGGTGCGTATATGTGTGCGCGTGATCGTGTCCAGGTTTCTGTTTGATTATATGGCGCTGTATGTGTTCATATGTTGGCCGTTTGTGTATTGGCGTAGAAGTGAGGTCAGCTAGATATGTAGAAATATATTTAATGTAAGGAGTGTTACTGTGGAGATTTCAAGTCGGATTTTTAAATAATAAATTTATGAAAATGCATACATACAGTTATATATATATATATATATATATATATATATATATATATATATATATATATATATATATATGCGTATTTATATATATCCAATTAAAATTGCTCTGTATAAATATGTATATATATACTTATATATGTACATATATGTATATATATATATATATATATATATATATATATATACGTAACTATGTGTGTGTGCGTGTGAATACACATACACAGGTATTTATGTTATTATGTATACATAAATATCGTTCATAGACGGTTATTGCAAATAATAATTAGCTTGGAAATTTTATAACGTATACGTACCACCGATATAGGTTGTATTCATTCATCTCTCTCTACCTTTTCCTTCCTTTCTCTCTCTCTCTCTCTGTATCTCTTTCTCTCTCCCTATCTGTATCTCTCATTCTCTATTTTTCTCTAACTCTCTCTCTCTTTATATATATATATATCTTCCAACCTCTATTTCTCGCTATCTCTCCCTCTTTCTCTCTCTTATTCTGCACATATGTGATTATGTAAATATATAAATATGTAAGAATACTTATACATACATATCTCTATCTATACAGAGGAAAATCTGTATTTGAGAACATACAATTTTGTGTTTCAATACACAAGGATACGTGAAATTATATAATATTTGCGCGAATATACGTGATCTGTTTGCAAGAGTATTCCGCAATTTAGAACGTTTACGACATTATACTGACACACACATGCACGTATGTCCACCGGAATCTATATGTGTATACGTATATGTATATGTGTGTTTGTATTTATGTATATGTACACCCAGAAACACATATACACAAGCTCACACGTAGACATATGCAGCCGCGCACATACATATATATATATATATATATGGGAGAATTTACGAAAAAAGCAACAGACGAAGACATGTGGTGTAAACAACAAATGGATGTATTAGTTTAACGCTCGGGAATACGCATATTCATGCACGCTCTCATCTTCGCAGAACCTCATAATTTTGTCAACATAACCTCATAAATAATGGCAAAAAAGATTATGGATAATATCATCATCCGACCCCTACCCCATCGTCACTGCGATGTATTCATCTGTTTTCAATTATTCGTACCTCTTACCCCATGACGCATTTACAACACCATTCTACATTTTATTTTTGTTATTCAATTGAGTTGACTTCTGAATATTATTTCGTACTTACCAACTATTTTAAAGGTTTAACTCTAACCCTAAAATGCTGGAATATTCTGCAGCAAAATTATCTTGATGCAGTTAACTTTTCTTATTATGTATTTCAAAATAGATTTACATGTTTTTATTCACTTACAGGACCTAAAAGTAGAGAGAGTGAGTTGACGTAGTGAAATATATATTCAGTAGAATATTTATTGGCATTTCGTAATTTAGCAAGCATTTTATTTTCTTGAGTGTTTTCTTAAGTGTTTTGTACTCAAATACTTCGATGTTTCATAAACTAAAGGTCATATATCTTATCAAATCCAGACATTTGCTAAATGTCATACTATCAGACTATGTATTTGAGAACAGATGACTTCAAACATAAATAGATGTCAGAAATTATTGGCACAATTTTTTTTCGTGCATCTATTAATTTTCTTAATTAGTAAGGAGAAAGCAATATTTGACCCACTTCGTACTTACTTGATCAACATCTGCAATACATTGTATTATGCACACCTGATTTGTGTTTTGGCATCTCTGTTCTCGGTGTTCAAATGAAATACTAGTAATGGACACATAAACGCGCAAAATATATTTTTGAAAACACGTGTCTACAAATATCCGTTAACTTTTATAGATACGTATTTGCATTTGTATTTGTGGTGTGTGCATTAGTGTGTATGAGTATGTGAAGGCGCGTGGCTCAGTGGTTAGGGCATTCGGCTCACGATCGTAAGGTCGTGAACTCAATTCCCGGCGACGCGTTGTGTCCTTGAGCAAGACACTTTATTTCACGTTGCCCCACTCCACTCAGCTGGCAAAAATTAGTAGTACCTGTATTTCAAAGGTCTTGGCACACTCTGTGTCACGCTGAATCTCCCTGAGAACTACGTTAGGGGTACACGTGCCTGTGGATTGCTCAGTCAGTTTTATGTTAATTTCGCTTGCAAGCTGTTCCGTTGATCGTATCAGCTGTGACCCACGTCGTCGTAACCAACGGAGTGCTCAAAATGAGTACGTATACCAGCGTTTGGACATAAACTTACTGTTTATTAGTATTTCTGTCAGGAATGAATTTGATATTTTGAAAAATAATGTTTCAGAATTCTTCTTCAAATGAAGTTGTCAAAACCTGGAAGCAAACTTGTGAATTAAAACTTTGAGATAATCAAAATTCTTCCAAAGTATTTCAGCAGATTTAAATAGACGGAAAACTGTCAGGCATTTTGAAATCAATTGAGTATATGTATATATATATATATATGTGTGTGTGTTTGTGTGTCTGTGTTTGCCCCCCCCCCCCACACACACAACATCACTTGACAACCGATGCTGGTGTGTTTACGTCCCCGTAACTTAGCGGTTCGGCAAAAGTGACCGATAGAGTAGGTACTAGGCTGACAAGAAATACGTCTTGGGGTCGGTTTGCTCGGCTAAAGGCGGTGCTCCAGCTTGGCCACAGTGATTTGACTGAAACAAGTAAAAGAGTAAAAGAGTAAGTACAGAAAATAAAGACTGAAATAAATACAAAGATATGGGAGGGGAGACAGGGAGGAAGAGAGACAGTGATTGGGAGGAAGCGAGAGAGAGGAAGAGAGACAGTGGTTGGGAGAAGCAAGAAGGAGGAAGAGAGATAGTGATTGGGAGGAAGCGAGAGGGAGGAAGAGAGACAGTGATTGGGAGGAAGAGAGACAGTGATTAGGAGGAAGCGAGAGAGAGGAAGAGAGACAGTGAATGAGAGGAAGCGAGAGGGAGACTGAAATGAAAGAGAAGGTAAATGAACTACAAATAAAAGAACTGTGTCATCGTCGTCATAGTGATTAATATAATAATAATTATAAGAAAGTTTCTAATGACGACGATGTTGATTATACTGGTGATGATGATTTCAGGGGTTGTGTCCGTGGTGGTGATGGTGATGGTGATGACGATTGTGGTGTGGGACTGGTAATACTGGTTGTGTTGGGGAGTGGAGGTGGTGAGGATGAGGAGGAGAAGCAGGGGAGCCGACGACGTAGATGTGATGGGACTCGACATCGACGATGGGGTGGAAAATACTGATGCTGGTAGAAGCGGTGATGCTATTGGTTGCTTATGGTGCACATGCTCATGATGATAATGACGCCTACGACGGTAAATGGTGGTGGTGTTGACGATGACGGAGTAAGCAACACAAACAATAGTTATAGAAATAACATCCTAGGTGAGGAGGAGTTATTAAATATAAGGAAGACAACCAGCCGCAGTTTATGAATGGCCACGCGTACTTTCAGTACTCTGTCCATATATTATTTTTCTATGTCAATAATTCATAACTACTTGTCGAATCGTAAAATTCTTCCCTTCAGACAGTTTCTCTTTTATCTGATACGTTAGATTTCACGTCTTTCTTCTGCTTTTAATAAATCCTTTCCTTATTTCGTTCGCTTTATTCTATTCGTTTCAATATTATTTTGTATTTTATGATATACTAGAGAAAATGAATAGGAATAGCCCATATAAACATATAAAAACCTGCATATATATATATATATATATATATATATATATATATATATATATACATATATATATATGCATGCCTATGAGCAATTGTGCTCTACGTGTGTGAGTATATGTTATTGTTAAAATATGTATATGTAAGTGTTTCTGATTGTGTTGGCAAAGAAACGAGGCCTATTTTCGTCTATTAAGTCTGTATATAAATGTATATATATATATATATATATATATATATATATATATATATATATATATATATATATATATATATATATATATATATATATATATATATATATATATATATATATATATATATACATATATATATACACACATGTAAATATATGTATGAGTGTTTGCATGAATATATAGGAAAATAGATAGATAGATACTTTCTTTTGTCAATATATATGTATTTTATTATTTTCTATGCAGAGATAAGTCGGCAGCGTTGTTATTCAGACTCGTATACTTGCATACAACGATGCAAACATTTAACCATAAGAATAATAATATCGAAAAATACCATAGGAATGAGAACCCATGTTCGAAATTTCCCCAAGGCACCTGATGAAGGCTGCAGGCTATATCAGCCGAAACGTTGTGTTAGCAATAAACAAGTTGAGGACAAATATCCGTCAAATGTAAATAATGTAAATAATGTACATCTTCCTTTAAATCTTCAGAAGTTCTTGCAAATATTATAGTCATTGATATCATGGTCAATTGCAATATATGAATTAACGATTTACATTCTCTCCCCAAGCTCCCAAATTCAGCCATAATTTGCTCAGAACGTGTTGGTATATATGTAGGTAGGTAGGTAGGTATACCTCTGATAGGTGTATTTGATCTTCAGCCCCTCTGCAAGATATTTTTGTACTTAGCTTATGAAAAATATGTACTAAATTACTTTGTTTCAATTACAATTTGTATTCGTCATGACAGCTAGAGAGATAAATTTATACATCATTGTTGCATTTATTGGTGAGTTTTTCAAGGGTAAAAATTATGTAGCCGTTACTTAACAGCTTTTCAAAGTTTGTTTATGTAAAATTCTTGATATTGATGGCAACTTTGCAGTTGATGTTTGAGAGATTTACTAAAGAACAGAAAAAAAAACAGGCGGTAGATTTCTCACATGCATGATGTCTGCATATATGTATGTTCCAAAATGGACGTAATTTTGGAATTAGACCGGTGGAATTCGGAATAGCGGCGCGTCTTTGTATGATTTCCAAATACTATGGAGCATTATTCTGAATATTTTTTCATTTCATCTCCACAACTAAAAGGATTCGGACAATGTATAAATCTAAGATTTACAATACACAATTAAAAATTAGAAAAAAATTATCCTCTACGTCACAGTAATTATATAAATTATGAGAGCATATTGCGAAAGAACGGAAAAAAAATGATTCTACATTTGATTGTTTGGAAAATGGACGAAAACCTTTGAGTAGCTTATGATGCTCATGATTATAATACCGTGCGCTTGCTTTCTTTACCATCTGATATTTTCATCATTATATTCTATTATTCTATTTAAAATGAGTACCACTTAGTGTCCATGAACTCCTCTCTTTCTCTCTCTCTCTCTCTCTCTCTCTCTCTCTCTCTCTCCCTCTCTCTCTCGCTCTCTCTCTCTAGATGTCAAATCATGTAGAGAAGGGCAGAAAGAGTTCTTAAATCTGCTCATCTGCGCATAAGTACCGAGAACAATTTGTGATAGCTTTGTATATGATACAAAGTGATATATATTTTCAATGGAATCCCATGCATTAAGTATGCATAAATACCCATATGCAAGCGCTTCCAGGCATGCACTCGCTGAGACGATTGCTTGAATTATGATCAGCGCTGACCATAGGCAACAGAAAAAAATGCAGCGAGCAATCGATATAACAAACGTGCGATTATTCGAAAAATCTTTAACGTTAGATATCAGTTTATCAACACAGTATTTGATGTGGAAGACTAATGATTCAGTCCTTGATACTTTTCTCTACTCAAGGGTTTGAGAAGTATTCTATAAGACAAAGATCAGAACACAGCTTTGATACAATGATATTGCAATGTAACTTCGAGAGCATCATAATAATATACCGTGTCTCTGGTCATTCACTAAGCGTGATATATTTCATAACTTCAAACACATGAAATCATATATAAATATATTGTATACAAATATAGCGTATATCTATATTTAAATATATTTTCTTTCCATTGAATATATTTGTATGTCTCCCATCTGTTAGTTTACCTTTGATTCTCTCTCTAAACTCCATCCTTTCACCCTTAAGTTCTGACTATTAGTTTTTATGGCTTTATCTCTCTAAACGTATTTTGCTGATCTTCCATCTTATTTAATTTCCTTATATTGAAACTCATCGTTTATTTTTGCGAGGATTCACTTTGAAAATCGAATCAATTCTTATATTTCTTTGCCGGTATAAAATATATCGTAAATCACATATATACACAAATACATTATATATCTACACACACACACACACACACACACAAATATATATATATATATATATATATATATATAAATATATTGGTTTGTGTGTGCATATAGAAATATATGAAGGAGGAAGCGATAATAAAGCGTAATAAACAAGAATATTCAAGTAAAACTATATTCACCTCTCACACATAGGCGCACCTATATACATAAATACACAGGTAAGTAGATGCGTGCGTACATGTATATATATGTATATATATATTCACAAACGCACACGCATACACATACTCACATGCATATATATAAATGTATATTTCAGGTTTATGTGTAAAGATAGATATTTAGATAATATAATACACATCTGTTTGTACGTATCATTATCTATCTAATAAAATTTTTCGCTCGCTGTTCCCTATGATTGTATCTCACAAACAGAAGCAAACCTGCATATACTAATGCAAAAAGCTTTCATAATATAAGAAATAGCAATAAACTCTCGGATTTCTACATATGACATTTGTGTGCGATTTGAGAACATAAAAGGAAGGACTGGCGTAGTTTGGCTAGATTTAAAGATGTGTGACAGCTATATGCAAGAAGACATCTAACATAACTTAGGAAAGGAATAAAATCCTAAGGAGTGCATGATAAATATGGTAATAACGTACATGATGTGTACACCATGGGGAAAATTTTATATATAGCCACCGTCGATGCTTAATATCAATAAAGTGTATTACAATTCAATTCAGTTAATTTTATGTATCCCTAGGAATTCACTTTATATACTGATTATCTCAAAGTTCATATTTATTCTAGCGTGCAATAGATTATGTTATGAGGAGGAAGAATACACCGAAGGAAAATGCTATAGTTCAGCAAACTGAGAGCCAACTGGGGAACAGCTGTCGCAATAACTTTCCGCTTCTAATATTCTGAGGAATATCACACCAAATGAAAGGTACACTATTGTAATATTCTTCTTAGATGCCTTCATCAAATTTATATAATAATTGTATCTTATTGTTTTTGCTATCAGTCGCGTTTATGGCCGTTTGTTTCTGTTTCTACACGATAGGCATTCTGATTACAGTGTTACTATTTAAATTGCTTGTACAAAGAGTTAGACGGGAGCACACTGTGTTTATACACAATCAAACACAAACGCATATATGTATGTAAGCGCAGACATACGCACAGAGACACACACATAGATGCGCGCGCGCGTGTGTGAGCGCGTATGTGTGCATTTGTGCGTGTGTATGCGCGTATCTTTTAAATAATATAAATGTACACATATATATATATACTTATACATGTACAAATGCATGCATATATATATATATATATATATATACACTTACATAAATATATATATATATATATATATATATATATATATATATATATATATATATATATATATATATATATATATATGTATACCTATATATATATGTATATATATATATATATATATATATATATATATATATATATATATATATATATATATATATATATATATATATATACGCATATACATATAAATATGTATATATATATATATATATATATATATTTATATATATATATATACATAAATATACATTTTTTCTTTTATTTTTACTTGTTTCCGTCATTTGACTGCGGCAATGCTGGTTCACCAGCTTTAGTCGAAATCCCCGCCCCAGGACTTATTGTTTGTGTGCCTAGTACGTATTCTATCGGTCTGGATAAGAAACGCACTACTTAGCACCGTGCATGGGTTTGTTTCCCGAATGCTTTAAGAGGACAGCAGTGTCAACATGAAGAGCTGCCTCTATTGGATTTGTGACCGTTGCACTACATCACACTACAAATGCTTTGAATTTGCAATCGAAGAACAGAAGATTGCTACAATATATCTAGCAAACACAAGAGAGAGTGAAGCCCGTGGAGCACCACCCACCAAGATGGTATCAACATCGTAGATTGTTATATTTCCGTGGAAAACATGAGACCACATGGTGAATATTTGCTCTGATATGTCATCAAAGTGATACATCTCTAAGTAACACAATGTTGTCACTTGAAAATTTATACGGTGCTTTTCATAAAAAGACTGTCCTGGAATAAATATACAGTAACACAATGTTTATTATATACATAATAAACATCAACACAAGGAATATTGATAGAAAATTCCTATTGAAACGTCTGTCAAGCGTAAATACAACATTGCAGATGTTCTTGTTTACGTTGGAAGAGGAACAGTATGTACTGTGATAGACGTCAGCTGCCTGCTGATGTGAATATCTCTTCAAAGATGAAAAGGGGAAATGGTTAACAAGTGCTTTGAAAACTACAGCTTCTATATCGGAATTTTACATTCAGATCTATATGGAAAATAATTGGTTTTGTGTAAACGTACTTAATTGACAACCTTGATAATCTAGGGTTTTCAGAAATCAACCAGCTAATCTGCACATTACGAATACAATCTGTAAGAGGAACAGGATAAATATGTAGGACATTTCTCAAGTTGCAAATGTGAATTTGTTTTTCTTATCTCCATTCTTAGAATGGAGCTCCGTCTTGACAGGAATGTTTTAGCAAATTAAAAATTGTTTAGGATACATATATACATACATAAATACACACATACATGCATATATACTTAGATACGTCTGTAGATATACACATACATACGTACATACATATTCATACAGAGAAACATATTCCATCGATGCTCTCAAAATTCAAATGAAAGTGCCGAGTATATGTATAACACCACCTGATACATATTTACCGAAACACCAAGATGTCGCAGAAAGTACCATGTGGTAAATATTTTATAGTTATCATTAGGTATAACAGTCTTTCTTTTATGTTCTGCCATTTGTTAAAACCTCATTCATATGGGAGTATGTTGAATAATTAAATAAATCCTTTAGATTAATCAAACTATACTGATATTTATGACACCTAATCTGTATATAAAATAACTGGGATGCATTTGATTTTGTCTAATGTATGTATTACCGTATTATATTATTTGAAGACAATGCTCAGAACATGCCTAAAGTGTGTCCATCTATTTGGCAATAAATAGGCCAGGAAATATACTCCAGGCGATTACCAAAATTGGGTTCAGGTTTCTCGTGTATATATATATATATATATATATATATATATATATATATATATAAATATACAGGGATTAGCATTGAGTTGCTTCTCCAACATACTGAAAATTTAGAAATAGCAGTCAAAGAACTACTGATTCTAAACTACAAATTTTTCTCGAGATGCCTGAACTCACTGGCCGATGAATTCGTAAGTGCCTTTCTTATCGATGATTTTTGGTGTCGCATGGCCAAAAATTACCGTGAAGTTTTTAGAGACACTTTCAAATTTATCAGAATATTTGGACTGAAGATTGGAATAGTGAATTTTTCATTCGCTTAACCATGAAACGATTCGTATCCAATTAACTAAAGACTTGTTTTGTTTACGCTTTTCCCTCCGGTTTTTTGTTCTATGTGTGCCATAAATATCGCCATCCGTTTAGAGAAAAATTTGTAGTTTAGAATCAGTAGTTCTTTCACTGCTATTTCTAAATTTTCAGTATGTTGGAGAAGCAACTCAATGCTAATCCCTGTATATTTATAATGATAAATGGTTTTACCGATAAAGGTTTTTTCATACTGAACTACTTGGCAAAATTGTTAATTGTTAATTCTATTATTAATTGACGATTCCCTGCCCTTATTCTTGCATATATATATATATATATATATATATATATACACACACATATGGATACATATGTGTGTCTTTGTGCGCGCATGTGTGTGTGTGTGTTTGTGTTAGTTTTTGTTTGCGCATGTGTTTCTAGAGATGTGTCTGTATACAAAAGGACATGCATTTCTACAAAGATATATTTTCTTGAGTGTCATCAACCGCAATTAACGATACATGATTCAGCATTTTCAACTTCTCAGAATAGTTCCGGTGCGGACCATTAAGCATGCATGCATAGATGTGTACACATGCGTACGCACACACATACACCGGCACACATACATACATACTTACATATATGTATATATAATATATATATATATATATATATATATATATATATATATATATATATATATATATATATATATATATATTCACACATGCATGCATGCATATAAATACATTTATATATAACTATATGTATAGATAAACTATATATATATATATGTGTGTATGTATATAGTTATCTGCATGCGAGATATCCTGAATTATGTGGCGAAGAATACATTACATACGAAAGTATCAATAGATATTATTTCTTTTTTCTTTAGAAAACCTAGTTCTCATTTGAAAATAATAACAGGTCATATAAATATCTAATCTCGTCTGGATATGGGTGACGTGGGTTTGGCTGGTGGATATCGCAATCCCCTCTCCTTCGCACAAACTCGATGCACACCACATCGATTTTTCTGTGATACATACGTGTTCTATATAGCAATTTCATTTTCACAGATCTTCTATCCTCTCATTTTACAATATCCTATTCTTCTTTTTTTGTTTCATTCAATATACGATCCATGATTTATTTACAAATGTGTCTGCACGTAAAACATCGTTACATACATATCTATGTGCGTGTGCTGGATGAATATATATATATATATATATATATATATGTATATATATATATATATATATATATATGTATATATATATATATATATATATATATATATATATATATATATATATATATATATATATATATATATATATATATATATATATATATATCGATCGCTCGATAGATATAAGCACACATATAGATATAGTATTTGTCAGCAAATATCTCCTTCATATATTAATATATATATATATATATATATATATATATATATATATATATATATATATATATATATAAGTTGTTGTACTTGGGGATGGTCATATTGCTCAGCATATCTAAAGATGCGAATATTAATAATTTTTCTTTTATTTTTTATCTTTTTTACTTTCTTTTACTTGTTTCATTCATGTGACTGTGTCGGTGCTGGAGTCGAGGAAAATGGACTTTAGTCAAGGAAATCGGCCCCCAGGACTTATTCTTTGTAAGCCTCGTACTTATCCTGTCAGTCTATTATGCCAAACCGCTAGGTTACGTAGAGGTAAACACACCAGCATCGGTTGTCAAGCGAAGTTGGATGGACAAACACTCACACACTATATATATATATATATATATATATATATATATATATATATATATATATATATATATATATATATATATATATATATATATATATATATATATATATATATATATATATATATATAATATATATATATATATATATATATATATATATATATATATATATATATATATATATATATATATATATATATATAAATATATATATATATATATATATATATATATATATATATATATATATATATATATATATAGTGTGTGTGTGTGTGTGTGTGTGTTTACATACGACGTAACCTGTACGATATCTAGCGTTCCTGGATGAATCTCTAACTTGTTAAATTGCAGAAGAATTTGGCGACCAGGCGGTTTAGCTTAAATGTTAAAGCATTCCATCCAGATATCGAAGGGATTTGCGTTCGAGCCTCATGTCCGGCTGCCGACAGATTTTTCTGCTTTTAAAAAAGGATTCCCCCGTTTATATATATACTGTTCAGTATCATTGTGTTGAATAAAAAAATATATATATATATATATATTTACGTATATGATTTTGTGTTTGTGTTCATGTGCGTTTGCATGTACGCATGCGTGTGAGGCGGTAATTCTAGAGTCGATCACATAGAAAGAAAGTGAGGGGGCTTTGTAGAGAGAGGGATAGTGGTTCGGCATTCTACTTATTACCAATACTACTTCTACTACATATACTACTACAACCACTACCACTACCACCACCACGACTACTACCAGCACCACCACCACAACTACCACTACCACCACCAACTACAACTCCATTAATACAGCAACAACTCTAACCACTACCGCTACTGCTACTACTATTTCTACAAGTACTACTACCACTACTACCACTACTGCTGCTGTTGCTGCTTCATCGTATTTGCAGTAGGCTACATAACGGCAACTCTAAAATTCTACCGATTTCAATATTTGTTATTTCTTTTTTTCTTTAAGGATATGTGAACCGACACACATTTTTAATACGTGCTTCTTCTATTTATTTAATTATATGTAAGTGGTAATTGTTTAATATATTCATGTGTATTTTAGTATATTTAGTTAATGGACTACTGACGTCTATCATTCTTAAGAAATAAGCCGCCAGTGTTCTTTCTGTTTTCATTTTGTGTATGCCTCTTTCAGTTAAGTACAAGCATATTCTTAAATATGTTTTCCATTAATATCGTATAGGATGTGCCTATTTGTTCAATATCTATACATACATACATACATACTTACATACATAAGTAAGTACATACATATATACACACACGCACATATATATGTAAGTATATATATATATATATATATATATATATATAGAGAGAGAGAGAGAGAGGGGGGGAGAAAGGGGGAGAGAGAGGGGAGAGAGAGATAGAAATAGATAGGCAAATAGACAGATAGATGTACATGCATGCGTGAGTATAAATATATAAATATATATATGTATGTGTGTATATACGTACATACATATACATACACATATACATAGCTACTTACATACATACATACATATTCTTTCTGTTGAAGAGCGTAGCTCGAAACGTTAAAGACTTTCTGTATTCCCGAGCCTCAAACTAATACATCCTTTTGTTGTTTACACCACCTGTCCTCGTTTGATGTTGGTTTTTTCGTACATTCTATCACACATATCTTCATACTTATGAACTTACGTTTATTGTTCACTGTCGGGAATATGAGGACTGAAATACTATATTTTAGAGATTAAGTCTATATTTCATTTGGGTCGAATCAGGCTCTTGCAAGTGTAAATTTCATCTGTGGTTGCAGAGTTTTGTCAGAAAAGATATGCTATAACTTGCCTGACGATCATATCTGCCTAGAGGTGAAACGCAGTGCAAGGAGTGACTGTTTCCACAAAAATAAGACTCATTTGGAACGCTGAAAATCGAAACATGTAAAACAATAAATGATGAGTTTAGATTCTAAAGAACCATCCTTAGAATAAAAGCATCCTGGGCACCAAAACGAATGCTGTAAGGTTAGTCTTTATGTTTGATAGGTATATTTTGTCCTACATATGTCACTTCTGGAACAGGTTTCAACATAACTATAGTTTTCGTCAGGATTTTCTACGTCCAATATTGACACATTCTTTGAGGAATTATGCATTATATTCTGAATAAGAGTGTGAGCTACAAGAACAAAATCTTAAGAACTGAAAAACATGAAACAAAAATCCTATATCTATCTTATTTAAATTTGAAACGATTAATTTTATACATTCCATTTGTTGATCGAAATCGAGGTAAATGTTTAGTGTATATCCTTAGATAAACATAGAAAGTATAAGGGGAATTTATTTGGCACATGAACAAAAATACATTTCGTTTTTCTTTCCAAATATTTCCGTTATATCAAGCAAAATTTGGTAAAGAAATCGTTGCATTCTATGCAGTAAAACTTATACCTCGATAGCACCCATGAGATCTAAATTGACTTTCAAACTTTAAATTACTTATATGACTGCAGACGATTCAAGACGTATCTGGTAAATATCGTACCAAATATCACAAAGACACAACGAAGATAACTCACTGCCGATTGAATACCTCCGAATAATTTAACTAACAACTCCTTCTTTAACATTACTTTTCATAGTGTGCTCATATATAACGCTCATAAATTTATATAAGCGAAGCAATATTGAAACTCAAGATATCGAAAGAGGTTCCATAAGGCATTTGTTTGAAGTATGACCATAATCACCTCAGACAGTATTCTTATATTGCTAAGTTTATATTCCCTATTCAAGACAAGAAGATTGCTAAGATATTTTCTTTCCTTTGTTATGATTTTGCTTTGCCTCACGCCAAATTTATCCATATGTTACAACTATTGATTCTTATTTTAACTCGGAACCGTATCTAATTTTTCTTGTTTCGTGCTCTCACTCTTGTTCTCCATCTCCAGCTCTATCTCTCTAATTATATATAGATATATTATATACACACACAAGCATATGAATATATATATATAGATAGATAGATAGATAGATAGATAGATAGATAGATATAGATAAATAGATAGATAGATATATCGAGAAAGACAGACAGGTACCTATCTGGTTTGAGAGACATTTGTATGTCTGTGAGCTTATATATATATATATATATATATATATGTATATATATATATATATATATATATATATATATATATATATATATATATATATATATATATATATATATATATATATATATATATATATGTATGTATGTATATATATATATATATATATATATATATATATATATATATATATATATATATATATATATATATCGAGAGATAGAGAGGTAGAGAGAGAAATGTAGGGAGATAGAGAAATACATGCACGTATGTTTAAAAACATGTGGGTATATGCGTATCATTAATTATCACTTCATACGTACATAGCAAATTTCTAGAGACTCTTAGAATTACCTTCAAATAAGATAAATAACTAAGAGAACGTACCATATTCCCCCTTCATTGTAAAACAAAATTGTATATTGTTTCTCGGCGTTCAACGTTTTATATTGTACGCAATTCAGTCATTCTCATTAGTCGCAACTAATTTCTATTCTTTAAACTTGTTCCCTCGATTGCCAATCACATTCTATTCATTCCACATCTGTAATATCAAATATCAAACGCCATTATTTTTTTTTGTTCTGTCCTTTGTTATTTTTGTTTGTTTATGTTTTAGTTACTGTCCTGTTTCATGCAGGATGTTATTTTCAATCAATTTTGAAGCAAAAAGTAAAGGAATATTCTTCTTTCTCTTTTCAAGAATATCCTACGTATAAATCTACACGGGACAAAAGTAATATAACAGAAGCCTACTATAATCAACTGCAATCACTGATTCCTGTTTTGCTTTATTTTTATTTCTTTTCCTAAGCTCATTTATTTCTGCGTTGCATTCACGTACACCGTATTTAAATAAGAGCTCATTACAGAAGATGTTAGTGAGTGATATCTATAGAATATCACTAATTCAGAGGAGACTAGTTAAACACTAGAAAATGAAACCACGACGAAACACAATAACACAAGACAAATATGAAAGTATAGCAAGGTGATAATCATTATCAATGCTTATCTAATGGGATAGAGTTACAAAAGTATGAATACAACGGAACAAACATACGCGTTGAAGTATGCATGCTTGTTTGCATATATATATGTATGTGTGTGGGTCTGTGTGTCTAGATATGCATATTTGTATATGTGTGTGTGTGTATGCATAACTATCTACTACCTACCTACCTACCTACCTACCTACCTATCTATCTATCTATATATCTATCTATCTATCTATCTATCTATCTATCTATCTATCTATCTGCCTCTCTCTCTCTCTCTCTCTCTCTCTCTCTCTGTATATATATATATATATAAATGTATGTGTTTGTATGGGTGTATGTATGTATGTATATATATATATGTATGTATGTATGTATATATATATATATATATATATATATATATATATATATATATATATATATATATATATATATATATATATATATGTGTGTGTGTGTGTGTGTGTGTGTGTGTGTGTGTGTATGGGTGTATGTATGTATGTATATATAAATATATATAATATATACGAATTCGGTGTTCCATTACTTGATAAATGAAACAAGTGTATAAGCAAATGACGTAACATATACGGAATGTAGAAACGAACGGGAGATAAACAGAAAGTCCAATGGTACTGTTCAGTTTCACACCTTTAACGATAAAACTGAGTGCTTCCCAATTTCTTGCGCAGAGTGAGAGACAAGAGCAAACAAAACGAGCCAAACCAGGCAAAACGACACAGAGATTGATTTAGGACGGTGGGCGAGGACAAACCGTCGAAGAAAATATGGCCTTGGGGTCAAGGGTTCGAGATTAGTGGGTAACGCATCGAAGATGTCTTGAAGGATGGAGAACGGTGTGACAGAATTTGTGACTGGTCAGCAAACGGACAAGTCTGCTCTTTTCTCACTACTGTCTTTCTCCTCTGGTTGCAACTGTCACGTGACCGGCAGCTAGTGCCTCTTTTTCTTCCTTTCTTAGACCGGTCCCTCTATTTGAGGCTGCACGGAATTTTGTCAGTGAACAAAGCGACGAAAATATTTTGGCAAATTAAATTTAAATGTTGAAGTGAGTCTAGTGGTTTCTCTGTGTTTTTAACTGGCTTATAAAGACATTCCACGAAGCAATTGTTTTTCTGTCCGCAGACGCCATGATTAATCGTTGACCAAACACCATTCAATTTTTTCTCTCCGTGTTTTTCTCCTTGTTTTCTCCGTATTCTTTCTGCTGAAGAGCGTAGCTCGAAACGTTAAAGACTTTCTGTATTCCCGACCGTCAAACTAATACATCCTTTTGTTGTTTACACCACCTGTCCTCGTCTGTTGTTGTTTTTCGTACATTCTCCTATATATATATATATATATATATATATATATATATATATATATATATATATATATATATATATATAATATTTACCACGTAATCTACGATGAAAAAAGTATGAAAGACATGGTGTATTTTCTTTGGTGCAATAACTCCTTGAGACATGTAATTTATTTTAAGGCTTACGCGATGGTAAGAAATTGAGAAACACTTCCACAGAGCCACAACAGCTCCTACACACAGGCACACACACAAATCTGTATATTTGTGTGCGTGTTTATATGGGCGTGTGTGTTTAAATGTGCGTAGGTATGTGTGTGTGTTAGTGCGTGTGTATGAATGTATGTGTATGTATAAATGAATAAATATGATCTCCAGCGTTCGATAAATGCGAAGTTACATCAGAATGGTAATTGAAAATTTCAGTTAACACCGTCTTATCTATCGATTCCAAAACTGAAATGTATACACTTGTTGCTATGTTTTATTTAATGCAAAGAAGTCAATGCTCTAGCATGGCCATTGTGAAATGCTTAAAACAGTAAGATATTAATAGGATCCTGACGCGATAAAGATGTTTTTCATGTTCTGGATATTATATCTTTTAGGGTAATTGATTTTTTACGACACATTGCATGTATGTTCCTGTTGGTATATTTCTTAACTATTGTGTTCTTATTTAGTCCTAGGTCATACCTGGTGAATACTGAGTTGCATGAAAACGAATGTTGTTCCAGGCCTTATCGTGGAGTATTTCAACGCGGTGAGTTGGCAGATCGTTAAAACGCCAGGCAAAGCCCTTTCCGGCATTTCGTTTGTCTTTACGTTCCGAGCTCAAATGGCACGGTGTGATACATAGCCTTTCAACATTTCAGGGTCAATAAAATAAGTACCAGTTGAACACTGGGGTCGATATAATCGACTTACTCCTCTCCTAAAACTGCTGGCCTAGTGACAAAATTTGAAACCGTCAATATCGCGTATGTTTGTAAATCTGTAAAGACATTCCATAATGCACGTTTCTATTTTATTGTTCTGTGTATTTAGTACAGAGAATAAAAACGTGAACATTTGGCTACCATTTCTAGCGATGCACAAATCACAACATTGATGTTCTATTCCTAGAAGAAAAGGAAAAATCAAAATAAAAGCAAAACCAACTGTCCATATGCCACAAGAGAGAAAGACTTTCGAAATCGGAGACCTTTTGCGTTAGGTTGTGTCAGATAGTAAATAACATTATATTTCGGTTTTAATATTAACATCATATTTAATCCGCATCACTGGGGTTGTCGGCTCCAGAACGATTAGAGAAAGGCAACATTTTACTGCGCTATGTCTTAGCGAAATAGGATTGAATATTTACGAAACATTTAAAGAGATTTTCATAAGAACATTTCACGTCAATTGCGACGCCAAAGAAACTCCTCAGAGATTTCTATAAGAGAGAACAAATAATGGCATTTGTTATTGTTTTCCAGTTTAATATAGTAAATGGACTGAGAAAAATATTCTCAGCTAAACATGACTAGAAAAGCGCAAGTATAGCTACGCAGGTAAGAAATTCTCACTGAGATCAAATGGACCGAGGTTCTATCTGAGAAAAAATTGTTCGAAGATGATATTCTAATGATATTCTAATGTTTCTTCTGATTTACCTACATATAAGAATTATTCCGTAGATGGAAATAGGAGAAAATATCCATTTCACGCAGACAAATGCACACACACACTCACACATGCACACACACACTTGCACACATACACAGACACACTCACATACACACAGCAATACACATATAAAAGTATATATGATCATTATCACCATCATCATCCTCATCATCCTCATCCACACACACACGTGTATATATATATATATATATATATATATATGTGTGTGTGTGTGTGTGTGTGTGTGTGTGTGTGTGTGTGTGTGTGTGTGTGTGTGTGTATGTATTTATGTATATTTGTGTATATACGAATTTAGATAAAAATACTGATTTAAATATATTTTCTATAATAAAATATATTTAATAATTATAGCTCTAGATAGATGTTTTCCCAAGTTGTAGTCGATTTATGTCCGGTAGTTCAAGTGATATGTTATTTTCATGTTTAAGTAACTTAGTGAAAAATGTCGTTACGATCTGTCTGTTTCAGTCAACATTATATTATTTGAATATTTCTTTTTAGGTGGAAATATTCGTTTAAACATATTTTCAATAATTAATGTTTATATGTAATAGATATTTGTGTACCTTTGTCTATTCCCATGCCGCGTAGTTTTAAAGCGATTGAAACTCAATAGTTTAAGTGATATTATATTCCTTTAGTTTACGTTTCGTTCTTTTAATGTTTCCTGTTTTAAGTATGTGTTATAGGTTGTTACGTAGCAGTGTCAATAGGTTTAAGTTCTTTAATTAATCTATATGGCTACAGAGCGATGTCGATTATCGCTGAAGTTATTATTATTTTCCGTTTTATGTATTTCCAATGTGTATTTTCAACTATATGCATTGAATTCTCTTTAGTACGTTTCGTTCGCTAGTTCATTTTAGATTTTATGGTTTCCAATTTCTATAGTTTCTGGTGTGTTAAGGCCATTTTGATATATTTTACTTTTTACTTTCTGTGCTTGTACCTACGGATATCTTGGATCTGATGCATGTATTTGTGTTGTAATGGACATAGTTCACTTAAATGTGTCACCTGATTCTAGACAGTTTATACATTTTTCCTGATTTTCACACCACCGAATTGTGTAGAACTGCCCAAAATGTCAAAATCATAATGATATTCATTAGGCAGCTGAAAATACAATATATATAAGTATTGTGGTTGTTTTACTTCCGTATGTAATATTCACAGCAGAACTCTTGTATCCCAAAGTTGTTCTTGATTGAAATGGTATTCTTGTAGGATGAACTTGGTGTACACATTTCTTTAAAACAGGGTTCACAGCCTTTTGTTGTACATATGATAGCATGCATTTATATTGTGTGATTGTCCTTCTTTGAACTTTAATATCTGGTAACTACAATACTTGGTTAGAGGGTTCTAGTTTATGGAGATTTGTGTTCCGAATAACCAGCCGAAATTGTAAAGATAATCTGGATCTCGACTGAAGAGAGAAAAATTCCGAATGACATGTCCGTGTGTTCTTTGTATCGTTTATCTGTATGTTTTTTCCCTTATATATATACATGTAAATATACTTTTTGTTGACTCATACATATACGCACATGTTGTGTGTGTGTGTATGTGTGTGTTTCTGCACGCTCAAATAATATGATTGATAATCATATGTTGAAATTGTTTAATTATAATATCCTTATACGATTAGTGACAAACACAAATGGATTTACTGTGTCTGAATTTACAATCTAAACTTACATTTCTTTAGAGATTATTATAAGAATACGCAGTCGTTATTATATTACATAAACTTCAGATAAAATAGACGGACAACAATAGGAATATTAGACGAACTAAGGTAAATTTAAACATTACAAGGACTTATTTTTGATTAAATTATATAATGTAAACACATTCTTTGCGAATTATTTATTAGGGGAATCGAGATCCACTTCCAACGAACCGTCGTTCAGTTCAGTTCTTTCGCATAAAAAAGATATAGTATATTCTACAAAGACCTCCTCAAATGCAGAAATATGCAAATTACGCTATCCACTCAATACGGGCATAAAGCGTGACTATTGGATATGCAGCTGATCTATGTTACTCACTGAAAAAGGACGCCAGGTTTAAGTTACCTGAAGACCGATTAAAAGAGAAACAACCATGAAGTGTACTCGCGGACACTCTTCCTCTATTTTGCCTTTCATCATTTGTATAGAAAACATGTGTTTATCAGTTTTTGAACATGCGTTGATGGATTAGAATATTCGAATATAGTTGTAATCTGCTGATTTGTGATGACATATACAGATATATGCGTGCGTGTCTGTGTGTCTATGTATATATTAACATCTCTCATCATATATAGAAACACAGAGACAGGGACAAATACATACATTCATACATCCATACATACAGACTTACACAGACGCACAGACACACACACATACACACACACACACACACACACACACACATATATATATATATATATATATATATATATATATATATATATATATATATATATATATATATATATATATATATACATATACATACTTATATATATTTATTTATATATATATGAATGTATGTATATATGCAAAGATTTATCTTGTACATGCTTCCTTTTCAGTCTTCATGCTCGCCGTGTCCATACACAGAACAGCATACTCCTTCGAGAACCAGATCACAAAATTAAAAGTGTTTGCATTAAGCATACTTCCTTAGATTCAATGAACGTAATAAATGATACACATTTTTGATGATTAATATTATGATGAGCGAAAATGGCGCCTATTGTATGTGAAATCTCTTGATATTTCCCTTAGGAAAATCTGCTTAAAATATAAAGGAAGCAAAAACATTACTCTATAGCGCGATTTTGACTTCCAGATTGAGCGACATTTAAGATGCATTAGTGTGGATTGCTTGCATGATATATGTATAATGATATTAAAGTAATATAATGGCCTAAATATATGTATTAGAACCATACATATTACGTGTCTATATAAAATATTATTCGGATTCGTAATGAGACTAGGATATAGCTGTTTCATGGCTGCATACACTGCTAGGAAAATACACCAAATATTACTTAAATTGAATCAGCTATGTTTAAAAGTGAAAACACGCTAATATATTTCAACATACATATATTTTGTAAAAGCTCTAAATACTGTTTAAAGATTGTGCATAAAATGTCATTGATTATACGTCTGGATAATGTAGAGGTCACGCGTGTGTTAAAACAACAAGGATTCTGACATATATCGCTTAAATGATTTGTTTGCTTTGAGTGTAAACATGTTGAAGATTGTGTTTAAATAATGTTTGTTTGTAGACACACCAAATAAGGAATAGTTTAAATAGTGCCTCAATTAATGACAAACTGGATTACAATCTTGAATCTAATATGTCGGTTCGCAGTTTCTGCTCGATTATACCTTAATCAATTGTCCTCAAATATTTTGCTGAGATTTGAAATTAAATTTGAAACAAGAAGGAGGAGATAAGAGGTCTGCGTCATGTCTAATATACAGCTTAATTCACTGGTTACTCCGCTGTCTAGATAGAAGGCATTGTTAATCTGCGAGATGGAATTAAACGCAGGGATATATATATTTATATACAATACTCCCTTGCCATATCATGATTCACCTATCACGGTTCATTTATCGTGGTTTATTAATTAAAATTAAGTTGACTCCTCCGTTATGTTGTCTTGCATTTATAATAACATAGATATATACAAATTATAAAAATGATAAAAAAATATACAGTACATTACTGTTTCTACTTCGCGGATTTTCACAGATCGCGAGGTGTTTTGGAACGTCCCACCCGCGATTGTAGGGGGATTACTGCATATATATATTTAGATATATTATGATGTAATCCGGGGGGATTAACCCGGATTATTTGGAAGATTATTTTTTAACTATAGGCAGAAGATCTGAAATTTATTATGTTATTTTTCTTTTGTCGCTCTGGGCCAGACAATTACATGGACACCAGTTATTTAATGTTACCTATTTTATCGGCCACGAACGGATGAGATTCAAACTGATTCTTGGTAACATTGAGCTCCCTATATAATAATAAGTCTGAAGAAAAACAGCTAATTATTGCGTCAAACGGTGAGCTCACGTTCTTTATTTGTTGGAAGGATAATCTTTTCTAATTTTAGCACAAGGCTAGTAGTTATTTCGTGAGTGTGAATTCGATTATATACATCCCAGTGTTCAAGTGGTACCTATTTTATTGACGCCAAAAGTATGAAAGGCAAAGTGGACCTCATCGGCATTTGAGCTCTGGACGATTTAATGGTAGTGCCACTTCGCAACCTTAATTACATGGATTACGTATTTAATGCTCAGAATGAAAGAGAGTGACTTATATAGAGGAATAGATGAATTACATCTTACTCTCAATTTTCGGAAAGACTTGTTTTTTTTATGAAATGAAGAAAGGAATGGGCGAAAATTGACTGTAATGAAAATTCTCGGAAATATTTTTTTTTTTTAGGAAAATAATATATTTCTTCTATTTAAGATTATGCGTAGGCCATCATCGCAAAAAATGAGAATTTTGTGTTAGTCTTAAGATATGAGGTGTTGATATTTCCTTCATTATGTCCTCTCACTTATTAATACCTTGAGGAAATATAAATAATTTGGATGTCGAGTTTCTAACTTTTTTTTTAAATCAATAGCGTACATCGATTATTGCCAGAAAAAGTTTGCTCGTGAAAAATAAAATATTGGATTTTCTTAACCATTAACCCTTCCAACGTAACATTTGCGTCATCGATTTAGCTGACAGAAATAGCAACCATATTTCCCTATCCGTCAAATGACATAACACAGTGTTTAAAAAATAGGGCATGTTACGAAATGTAGTTCTTTAACTATAGACTTCACAATCATGGCTGAAAAGATTCCTATCATATGCTTGGAGGACGATAACTGATTATAGCTCTGCGCATCAACAGCACCCACTTATAAATATTGATTTCAATATTCGAAACTAAATGCACGCTTATCTGTTGTTACTCCACGCGCTAAAATTTGCACAGAAAAACCTTTAAAATTGTGCCTACCGTTTTCAAAATAAGACGTAGATAATATAAACACCCAAGTGATTCTAATTACTTGTAAGAATTTGAGCATTTATAGGCGCTGGCGTGGCTGTGTGGTAAGCAGCTTGCTTCACTACTACATGGTCCCGGGTGCAGTTCCATTGCGTGGCAACTTAAGCAAGTGTGTTCTACAGGAGCTGGCCAAGGCCTTGTGAGTGGGTTTGGTAGATAGAAACTGAAAGAAGCACGTCGTATATATATATATATATATATATATATATATATATATATATATATATATATATATATATATATATATATTGTGTGCGTTTTTGTGTGTCTGTATTTGTCCTCCCACCATTTCTTGACAACCGATGTTGGTGTGTTTACGTCCCTGTAACTTAGCGGTTCGGCAAAAGAGACCGAAAGAATAAGTACTAGGCTTACAAAGAGTGAGTCCTGGGGTTGATTTCTTCGACTAAAGGCTCCAGCATGACCGCCGTTAAATGACTGAAACAAGTAAAAGAATAAAAGAATGTGTCTGCAAAATGAAGGCTGACCCGAGGTTAAACAAAAACAGCAACAATAAGAACAACAACAACAACAACATCGTCAATAGCTAAAACAAATGAAATGAAAAAAAAAACAAACATATATATTGGTTTATTGCTTCTTGGGCTGAGGAAATGGTAAGTTACAGCGTTAAAAGATATAGAAAGAAATTATTGATCTAAATGAAGAACTGTGGCACAGTAATGTCAGCTTGCCAACAGCTTTTCTTTTATTTTGCTTTAAAGCATTCGATATATTCTTCAAAATCAATATCCAATTATTTCTTTCTAGACCCAAATGACCTCCTATAGAAAGGGAAATGAAATTAGACGGTGGCGTTCAGGCTGTCCTGAATACAATTAGCAGTGAAAATGTACTGGGATGGGTTAGTAAAAAAAAAAAAAGGAGCAGAACCCTTTATCGTAGTCTCGGTTAACTACCCCTTTACTCCTTGATCTAGAACATTGCTTCCAGCCAAAAGAGAGGAAGAGAAAATTATATGTATGGCTTGAGCCAATGAAAGTTTTCTACGTTGTTTGGTGACCTGCTACAATCAGCGTCTAAATATCTCCCCAATAACACATTATCGACTTAATAATAAAGTACGTATACATTAGACATTGAAGCTATGCATTAATCGCGAAAAGTGGTGTTGATTAAAAGGAAGGCCTTTCATTATATGCGTCTTCTCTTTATTCGTTCACCTGGGGGGCTAAGGGACAACGAAAAGAACAAACACAAATAAGGATATAATAATTGATTTCGAGTTAGATATAGCAGCAAATTTTCTCTGAAGTTGTAACGATACTGTTTTAAATAACTTAAAAATAAAAATAACAACAGATTATGAGATAAAATTAATCGAAAAATTTGAAATGGATTGATGAACATGACTGTGATATCTTTAAGATTATATTTGCTGGGGTAGGTATAACAGCAACAAATATGCAACAGCAACATCTACTGAAAACTAATCAACATATTTCGATTTCCGCTGAAATGAAGACCAGACGCTGGCCAAATACGGTATATATTGGTATAAAACCTCCCTTTTTTTTGACATGTGTGGTCGCTCTATCTGTTATAAATAGCAGCTAAATCTTTTCCAAGTCACAAAACAGAGAATGAGCGTAAAATAGCAGAAGGCTCTATGCGCGCCTAGGTTTGCAAGTAATGGCTCTAGCGACAACATTTAATATCGGTTCTAAGTTAGTTTGAACTTTGGACGTATAAATGTGTAAAATATTTTATTTTGGTGCTCTATCTACCATTCTGAGTGCTTGGGAGCTAATAAGGATTTATGGGATTACAGCACAACCAGTAATTATATATTGTCAGCTTCTACGGATTTCACCTCTAAGAGGACGATTATGAATGGTATTTGTACCCAAACGATGGCCGAAACAGCCAAATTAATGTGAAGCAGGGTAACACTCAACCTGATTCTTGTTACATACAGTCATTGCAATAAGTAATATATACTAAATATTGATTTTTTAAAGTTTGGCCCAAGGCCAGCAATTATGGGATAGTGGGTAATCCGATCACAACAACCTCAATACACGTTTTATCGTCCCAGAGAGGATGAAAGATAAAATCAACTTCGGTGGCATTTGAACTCAGAACGGAAAGATGGACGAAATACCGCTAAGAATTTTGCCCGTCGCTTCAACGGTTCTACGAGCTTGTTGCCTTAGTAATAGAAAATATTCATCTACCTTATTTGTGCTAAAACCCTCCCATATATACATTCAATACGCAGGAGGCTACTCTGAACTATTTTTTGCTAACCCTGTTGTCGTTATCAGAATTTTAGTTGCATTCGATGGGGAAATTTCTAGTTGAGAAAGTTGATTAAATATTTCCGTGATGTAGATAAAAAATAACCCCGGGCGTTCTTGCTTGCACTATTTCTCACTGCAACTCATTCTATATATATTTTTGCTCCGTGTCAAATTTTGTGATGAGTTTGATTTTCACCGAAACTAGGCTTTTTCGATGTTCTTTTCTATTGTCATATATTTGAATCATGTTCAATACCATTTATTGAAAATCAAGAAAATAGCAAATAGATAATTGATTGATGATTTTGTTGATGATTTTTGTATTTGCAAGCACCCCAAGGCTGTGAGAAAATAATGGAGACATGCATCCATAAAGCAGAAGTACTAACCGGATATGTGCAACCGAATGAATTCCGAGGATGGCATGCTACGCACCAGATCATAGTATAGTGTTAAACTAGGTTACTATAAGCTTACCACACTAACGGGATTTGAAATCAGAACGCAGAGAGCTGAAACAAAAACCGCAAGGTATCTACTTCAACATTATAACTGTCTCTAGAACCCACTACCTTGGAAATGTACTTTTTTATCGACATCGAAGGAAGGAAATATATTCAGTGATAAAGTTGAGAAACTGTGAGCAGGGCGACGAGGACAAATTTCATGTTCTTAACTGAAGTAACAACGACGTCGAAAACAACATCAAAATCAATAGAAAAAAAATCAGTCAGTGACAACAACACGAACCCCTAAAACAAAATGGTAATAACAGATGAAAACTGAGAGAAGTGCTGATATCAGAGACGCGATATACGGAAGAGGAGAACTATAATCTATTTGTGAATAAAGTATAAGTGATTAGGACGTTCTGAGATAACAGGTATTAAATGATTCATTGAGCAATTAGGAAGTCATAGTTTTTCTTTTAAAATGAGATGTTATCTTTTAAAATGAGATGTTATCTTTTAAAATACTGAACATAGTTTAGTGTGTGCTATATTGATGAGGTTATATTTATTAATTTTTTAAAGCTTTTTGAAAATTTTACGAATGTCTTTTACAAGCAAGATTATCTTAAGAATAATAATTGAAGAAGGGGTTGTTGAGCTCTGTCAATCAACGCAGCACTTATCCCTACTAAGCCCTGTAAAATGTTCTAGATGAGATTGTGTTCATAAATTTAAACTGAATTTGTTTTTTTACGAATTGTGATTCAGAAAGAAACTGTAACCATGAACTTTAGATCGCCTCCGATAATGGTGAGATTAGCATGGATGATTTTGAAAACAACTTTAATTCGTTAGCAGCAGTCAACAACAATGGCATGGGTGGTTGAGATAATTCAATAGTGTTGATGTTATTTGGAGTAAGGATTATGTCAAAGTGAATACAGATTAATTATCTCGGTGGAGGACACGGTCTGATGATGATAGATCAATTTGCGCTTCTTGCACCACAATAATTATTCTGCTTATTGCAGTTATGTTTAACCCAAGGTAGTTCTTTGTAGTAATGACCACCAACTATGATTTTGCTAAGTGTACGAGGGCGCTCTGAAGTATTTCTCAGATCCACACACTTATTGCAGCGGTTTTTCGGTTTATCTCAGACCTGTAAAAGAACTCAGAAGTTTGGGTCCCAAACCAGGCCTTTCGCAATAACTTTAAAGAAAGAAAAAATTCAGTACCCCCTCGTATATCAGGATTAATGAGGAGGATTTTTTGTATTGGATTATGCAACGTCTTTTATTCGTGGAGATCTTCGTGTTTTTTTTTTTTCAAGCAAATATGAAATCATAGCGTCTGTATTGTTGAATATTTTAAAGGTATATAATTGATACATGTCGAAACAATGACGATTGTTGAAGAATTGAATGGTTGATCATATGTTCGATTCTCATCTGTGGGTTTCGATGCCATTCTGATGAGATCCCTCAACTCTCAATTTTCAATATTCTTTCGCATTTTCAAAGAAACTACAGTACATAAGTAACCTGGCTATGATAGAAGACGGACTATCAGCGAAGTTTGTACTTGATTTAACGACTTGTTAGAAATCATAGATATATCCTTGCGAATGCAGTTTCCATTCTCTTTAAAAGATTTTATACACTGCATAATGGAAACAGAGATATACATTAACATATTCTTAACGAATATGATTATTGTTTAATACAACCACGACTGATGTGTGTCGAAATAAGAACACCATAAAGAATAGTTACAGCATAAGTTATTTCTCGCTGATATATATCCTCGAACGTGGTGTGTAAATTTGAGTGTTCATGCGCATCATCTAAATTGATGTCCTCAACTTTTCTCAGAGGCAGTGGAAATTTTGGTTAATTCCACGGCGTTTGAAAATGAAGAACATGAAATGTGTGATTTTTTCCTTTACCTCAATTAGCATCAATAATGCCTGGCATTGATGTTAGTTTCATATAAACTGGAAGTCATCGTCATCATACATATATAAATAAAATCTTATTGCTTATAAAATGCTGTTTTATCTCCGACTATTGTAATTTACCATATATTATCACAGATATGAAATATTCTTAGTGACTGTTAAACTTTCACGTCCAGAATGAAATCTGCCATGAAACAATTAATCTATCCAACATTATCGAGTAGTTCACACTCTTGAGAATTTTCAGTCAATTCTAATATACATTTATGTAACTGGGGCTTGATAAACGTACAGTGATCAGAATAAACCATTATTTATTTTGTATGAAACATCAATCAACGGATACGATTTGAACGAGACAGTCCAATTAACTGCTTCAGTTAGCAGTTTAGTCGTAAACTCATTATATTATGGAGAGAATAATACAGATAAAAAAAGGAAATACGGAAATAAATATAAGATATAAATGATGCATCGGGATTTGTAAAATGTCGGACATTGAGTGACACATTAATAGTTGTATATTCACTGACAATAAAACGTAAAATACTGGTCTTTCATTTTGAATTTAATCTGGGCAAGAAGAGCAATGCAGCGATGTCAACCAGAACAACATCAGCTTTGGCTCTCCTATAACGATGATATACACATTTCCCCAAGCAGAAATGATGTATGTTAACTACCAAACGAATTGTCAATATCTCCTTGATATTAGAACCGCTCTGTGATTGCTCTCTATATCCATACACATTTGGACACACACACACACACACACACACACACACACACACACACACGCATATATATATATATATATATATATATATATATATATATATATATATATATATATATATATATATATATATATATATATATATATATATATATATATGTAAGCATGTGTGTATACACGCATATATATTATTTATCTATATGTGTATATGTATATATATATATATAATTTATATATATATATATATATATATATATATATATATATATACATATATATATTTTAAAATATATACATATAAATATATACCTATATATGTATAAATGTATGTATAATGTATATATATGAATATATATTATATAAATATATGTATATGCATAATATATATATATATATATATATATATATATATATATATATATATATATATGTATGTATGTATGTATGTAAGCATGTGTGTATACACGCATATATATTATTTATCTATATTTGTATATGTATATATATATATATATATGTATATATATATATATATATATATAAACATGTATATATATATAAATATATACATATAAATATATACCTATACATGTATAAATATATGTATAATGTATATATATGAATATATATTATATAAATATATATATATATATGCATAATATATATATATATATATATATATATATATATATATATATATATATATATATATATACACCTCAGTATGTGAGAGACTGTGGAAGAGAAAGAGAATGTATAGATAGATAGATAGATAGATAGATAGATAGATAGATAGATAGATAGATAGATAGATAGATAGATGGATAGATAGATAGATAGATAGATAGATAGATAGATAAATAGATAGATAGATAGATAGATAGATAGATAGATAGATAGATAGATAGATAGATAGGGAGAGAGGTAGATAGATTGTGAGAAATACATAGTGGGAGAGATAAATCGGCATATAAACGACCAGACCACCTCCATGAGTGACAAACCTAGAGTCTTGATTTAACATTTCGAATTCTCAGTAAGCAAGAGAATTGAGATATATCTCTAAAGTTTTCAGTCTTATAAATGTTTAATGAGTGAAAGCATATGAATTTCTCTCTAGAGATCAGTAGCTTATATGTACTTACAAATCTATTGTTGCAGATGATGATCTTCGTCTAATGTTTGTACCAGCACCTACCTTGACAATGTAGCATATGCATGAGCTGAGATCTAATAAGCCTTCCATGGACGAGAACTCGTAATTATTTCTATAATGGATGACTATGAACAGTAGAAACTAAACCAAGAAGTCTTGTAAGCAATGTTTAATGTACTAAGCGGAATACCTAAATTGTGCATTTTTAAAATGATAAATATATTACATTATCCTTCGATGCTCGTAGGGAATGTTGTGTCGTGTGTCAGAAATTTATTGATGAACTACCTTAACGTCATATGCTTGTCTAAGTGCACTGGAGCGGCTGTCACCAGCGCCGTCAAAATTATAACTACTTATCACCTTATTTACATCATTTACATTAGACGGATATTTGCCCTCATCTTGTTTGTTGTTAACACAACGTTTCGGCTGACATACCGTCCAGCCTTCATCAGGTGTCTTGGGGAAATTTCGAACCTGGTTTCTCATTCCTAAGGTATTTTCGATATTATTATTATGATTATTATTATTATTCAGGTTACTACCTGGAATCGAACTCGAAATCTTGGGGTTAGTAGACCTCGCTCTTAACCACTACGCCAAGATGAGGAAAAATATCCATCAAATGTAAACAATGTACATAATTCCTCATCTCTTGAATAAAGAACTGTACTTATCACGTATTGATGTTTTCGGGGACACAAAGTGACTAACATCTCATTGGCCTAAGAATCATAGAGGCTTGTCAGTTCGACTCCATAACTTTTGAAAATAGAAAGTTAAAAGATGTCCCTGCGATAACAGTATAATGTCTACGTTTATCAAACGAATATACCACTTATATTTAATACACATACATGCGAGTATGTGTTCGCATATAGGTATGAACACATGAATGTATATAAATAGAGATAATGAGGGGGAGAGAAAGACAGAGAGATAGATTGCTAACTATATAGTGCGATTCATTGATATATGTATACATACGATATATATATATATATATATATATATATATATATATATATATATATATATATATATATACAAATTAATACATATATATATATATATATATATATATACACGCACGCACATAGGAAAAGTTGGAAAAGGAAACAAACATATTTAGAAGTTATATCTTTATAAGTTCTACATACATAGGCGCAGGAGTGGCTGTGTGGTAAGTAGCTTGCTTACCAACCACATGGTTCTGGGTTCAGTCCCACTGCGTTGCACCTTGTAAAGGAACTTTAAAAAAAAGAAAAACTCAATTATGTATCGACCGATTTCGCGATTACCAGAATGAAATCTAGTTTCCGTTCATCAGCATCGCATAGTATAGTACCAAATATATATATTTGTTACTATATATATATATATTTGGTACTATACTATGCTGATGAACGGAAACTAGATTTCATTCTGGTAATCGCGAAATCGGTCGATACATAATTGATCTTTTTCTTTTTTTTTAAGTTGGTTTCATTTGAGGGTTGCTTTCCTTTCATTCGCTACTAAAATGTGTCTTTATTTGGGAAGTCTAGTGTGTGGCATTATTCTGTAGTAATGCCCTTATATATATATATATATATATATATATATATATATATATATATATGTGTGTGTGTGTGTGTGTGTGTGTGTGTGTGTGTGTGTGTGTGTGTGTGTATGTGTGTGTGTGTGTGTGTGTGTGTGCGTCTGTGTGTGTGTGAGTGTGTGTGTATGTGTGTGTGTGTGCCTATGTGTGTGTATGTATTCTATTATTGTTTTAATTGTTTCAGTTGTTTGACTGCGGCCATGCAGCAGTACCACCTTAAAGACATTTACTCGAAGAAATCAACCGCATGACATATTATTTGGAAGCGTAGTACTTATTCTGTCGGTTGCTTTTGCCAAACCGCTGGGTACGGGGCCGTGAACACACAAAAATATCGGCTGCTAAGCGATGATGGTGGGAAAAAACAAGGACACAAAGACACACACACGTAAATATATATGTATGTATATATATATATATATATATATATATATATATGTGTGTGTGTGTGTGTGTGTGTGTGTGTGTGTGTGTGTGCATGTATGTATGTATGTATATATGTGTGTATGCATGTATGTGTGTATGTATGTACAACAGGTATCTTTCAGTTTCCGTCTACCAATATATTTGCTCGGCATTGTATTAGGTTAGCAAGAAAATATACATAAAACCATGTTTTGGATCTAATATCACTGGTATAAACATGTGCCATAATTTTGAATGTTTATAATCAGACACACTTAGTTGGTCAATATTCAATATTCTAAGATGTGAACTAAATACCTGTGTCTATGACTTTTTCTAATTATATCTCTTCCCACATTTGATAATGCTTATGTTTTCACGGTGAGATAAGACCTTGTTGAAGAATCCCAGTGTTATTCGAAATGTTTCAATAATGATCGAGTTGGTAATATCATTTTCTTTCTAGATTTATCAAAGAGGCCTTTTCCTGTCTTGGAAGCCAAATAATTTATCACTGTTGTGGTACTGAAATGGGTATAAGGGCAGAATTAATAATGACATGCTTATGGTGGAATTTGTGCTAATTCATAACACGCATTATTTCATGTCTTGCAACTACGTATATATATATATATATATATATATATATATATATATATATATATATATATATATATATATATATATATATATATATATATATATATATATATATATATATATATATATATATATATATATATATATATATATATAGGTATGTATGTACGTATGTATGTATATGTATATATATATATGTATATATACATGAACTTATAGAGAGAGAAGCAGAGAGAGATACACATATAAACATGTATATATAAATGCATATATATATATATATATATATATATATATATATATATATATATATGCATACATTCGTACATATGCATGCATATGCATATGTCGAAAACATTGAGGTTGTTATTATATTTTGTACATCCTTAGGTACATGCTAAACTGTGTCCATAATATCGGAAATATTTCGATCTTTTTATGTTAGTTACAATTTATTACATTACCGCGCCTTGAGACCCACATGATCAAGACAGTTAAATAGAGTCAGCATAAATACATTACTAATGTTATCTATTATTATAGACCTCTAAACTCCCGGAAGACCGGATTTCTACATTCATTTCTTCCGTGTGCTGGTAATTTGAGGAATTTCGTTGTAAGCAAAGATAGTTTGTTTATTAATGCCAGAATATAAAGACAATATCGAAAGTGAAAGACAGTGAAAATGTGACTAATATTATTATATATACATTTCTCGTTTCAACCACTAAACTGAAATCAATCTGGAATGGTTCCGTTCTCCATATACAAATGAGCCAATAAAAATACATTTATGCCATTGCTTCTGCTATTAGTAATAATATAATTTTAATCCCGTAAAGCACACTGCAACGACCTAAATAATGTTTGGACAAGTGCGACTGTGTAGTAAGAAGTTTTCGTCACAAACCATACGGGTTCAATCTTGCTGAATGGCACCTTGAGGAAGGGTCTTCAACTATAACCTTGGGCCGAGCAGATCCTTGGTAGACGAAAACCGAAAGATGTCCGTGGTATATATATATATATATATATATATATATATATATATATATATATATATATATATATATATATATATATATATATATATATATATATATACATGTTGCACTCCGTCGGTTGCAACGACAACAGTCCAGTTGAAACAATCAACGGAACAGCCTGATCGTTAAATTAGCCTGCAAATAATTGAGTACTCCACAGACATGTGTATCCTTAATGTAGTTCTCCGGGAGATTCTGCGTGATTCAGACTGTGAGAAGGCTGGTCCATTGAAATACAGGTATAACAGAAACAGGAAGAAAGAGTGAGAGAAAGGTGTGGTGAAAGAGTACGATAGGGTTCACCACCAACCTCCTGCCGGAACTTCGTGGAGCTTTCGGTGTTTTTGCTCAATAAACAATCACAACGCCCGGTCCGGGAATCGAAACAGCGATCCTACGACCGCTAGTCAGATATATTATAATGAATCCGAGAAGCTTTAAGATCGTAGGTAGCTCCTTGGTACCAGACCCGTACATACATATCTCCCATGGATGCATACTAAAGCACGTATACCCTCCTAATGTTGAAGGGGTAGTAGATACTTGGTACATTTTTTGAAATGTATAAATGCTGTGCCGTAATTGTTAACACTCTTCGTCGCATAACGTCAAATCACACTGTGGCCAACTTTGCTTTGTATTTTTCTGGTGTCAATAAAATTCACAAAATGAAGTAGTCGGCAGTTGCAGAAAACAGATTTCTCTCCACTTATCTCCCTCAATATTGCTCTCATTGTTTTGTTTTTTCTCTCACTCTCTCTTTTGCGCAGAATCGGCTGAATGCTCTTAAATGCAAACAATTTTAATAGCTGGGCTATACTTCGAGGACTAATTGCCTAAAAATGCCATCTCTTATAAAAATAATAAGAAGAAGAATTAATAAATATTTTCTTTTTCTACTCCAGAGAAAACATGGCCTTTGAAGGACTGATGTGTGATGCAGTTCCGGTCTGCATAAAGAAGATAAGGTAATTCATTGCACAATACATATAAAGAAGGCAAGTTTATTTCTTAGGCTTCATTCTATTGATCATGAATCCCTTCGCTTAGCTGTCACCTGGAGCGAAACAACAACAGATACTCTAATATTTTCAAAGTACACACTTTATCAGGTTGTTTTATAAGAACTCACCAGCGCAATACAACATCTTGATAACTCACGCACTATTTCCCTCTTCTCATGCTACTAAAACGTGTTCTCTTTATAAATTTACTCTATCCTGCGATGTTCCACCAATACACCTGTCTTTGAAAAATATTGGTCTTGATTTTTATTTTTATATTTTTTATCAAAACTCTAATAAGAAATAGTTCAATATTTCTGTACAGGTTTTACATAATGATATGGAAGTTCATCTATGCAAATGTAATTTCAACCATATCGACTTGAAGTGAGCAAACATCTATAATTTGCGAATGCCAAGAACACCAAGCTGTGAGTGAAAAGTTTATCGGATTCCCTAAGCTGTTAATGAATTGTAGGGACACTGCATTTCGCTATGAAACCATTATAAAGGATATTAAAAACTTTCATAAATCAATGCTGTTTTCTACTGTGTTAGCAGCGCTATTATCACTTGTAGATATAACCTTAACAAATCACAAAGCTGTGTATTTGGTTACATACATACCAAGCTACCTAACATATGATACAATCTATTATACCTATGCTTAGTTTACGGAAAGACTTTCGTTTCCAACTGCTTTTCTGAACCACCAAAACAAACAAAAAGGAAAGGAAATTGCTTGGACAAACTCACATGATTCTAAACATCTGTGAAATCATGTAAAAATCTTTTGAGAAAGTTTGTATTTTTTTAAATGTTCTTAATTAATTTAAATTATTCAGAATTGTGTTTACTTTTAACTCATTAATGATATTTGGTTATGTCTTGTTTAGGATTTCCTTAAGCACATACGGATGTAAATAAAGAAATAATATCAATGAAAAAAGCGATGGAAAATATATAAATAATAAATGTTTAAAGAATAATTATTATTATGCACGACAAAATTTCCAGTCGCCAAAATAGGAATAACGCTACACCTAAATTAAAATGTATATACAACCAACATATATATATATATAAATATTAATCATCTATGTGCACTAATATATACACAAGCATATACAAAGGTAGTAAAGAATACACGCGGTAAATATAGCTAACATGTTTAGGAATAATAGATTCTTTAGTTTCGATTTAGTCGACAAATATTTGAATACTTAATTTTATTTGAACGTATAGTCCAACGTCCAGAATTGAAATGATCTTAATTACAAGGAGACAAACCTACTGTGAAATCAGGTGTAGAAAGAAAAAAAAATGTCCTTTTAATCAAAACAATTTAATGAATATTTATTTACATCATGAATATTCATCACGTAAATTTGCACCATTTTTATATGTTGTTTTAATAAAGAAATTGTTGCTTTTATTTGTGTCTTTTGTTAGCATTTTTTTTTTTGTAATTCTCTTTTTATCTTTCAACACCTTGTTCTGCCATCGGAGCACCGTCGATTTTAATTCTAATACATTTAGGTATTATACTTTCTTCTTCTCAGTGTTTCTTTCTTTCTTTTCTTTTTTTTTTGTGTGCGACCCCCCCCCCCCTTCCCAATGTGTTGTGTTTAAATAATAATAGAAACGTCTTACGGGGGAAACAAATCACGAGATTGTAATCAAATATAAAAGGCAAGAGAGAAACAGATACTTGGAGGAAAAGAGAGAAACAGCGAAATTTTAGTAGAGGTAGAACGGGCTGAATAAAGCAATGACAAAACCTCTTATAATATACATGTTAGAGTTCGGTTTTCGTTGAAGCTAAATTGAATATTGGATAATTCACACACATATAAATGTAATATTATGTAACTCATACAAAACCACTAATGTCAATGGGCAAAGAATGTAGGGATAAAACGATGAGACATTCATGTTCTATATATTATTCAGTGACACCAGTAGTGTAATCGAATTATGCATGAAATCGAAACTAGATCTCTTGGTAGGTATTATCCAGAGAATACATATCATGTTCCATCGTATACTTCACACACACACTAACACAGAGAATTATTTTATTGATGTCATTAATAGGAATTAATGTTGCTATCGCTTATATATATGTGTGTGTATGTGTGTGTGTGCGCCTGTGTCAACCTCGTCGCATAATCCCGATAAACAAAGGCGCTCGATCATGACCATTTCGTATTATATACATGTTCTACTAGAGTGGCCATTATTTCCTCATTTTCATGGGAAAGTAGATTGCATTTTACAGGAATTTATTCTGATAGTTCTAACGTATCTACCATCCAAATAGATTCTCATGTAGTTGTTGGAAAGGCTAATACTATAATATTGCTTTCTGTTGCATTGTGCAACTAGCTTTATTATATATAGAGGGAAGGACTGAATTACAATCGTATCTCCCTCCTCATCCCGAGGTCGACTTTACCTTTCATCCTTTCGATGAATTAAGTACCAGTTGAGTATTGGGGTCGATCTAATCGACTGGCTCCTCCCCACAAATTCCGGAGCTTGTGCCTAGAGTAGAAAAGAATATTTGTTTAATCTTGTACATATGTCCGAGTGCATGATACAGAACGTGACATTTAGCACTTTATAGGTATATAGGTGTATATTTGTAACTATTAGCGTTTAACGGAGGGGAATAAAAAAATATAATTTATTGACTGAGAAAAAGACTAATGGAAAGAAATCAACATCCTTTATTGTTTTACAAACTATACATATAACACTTAATATAAAATAAATCAAAATTATTTATCAGGATATCTGAAAAGAGAACAGAAAAAAATAAATTCACAGAAGACTAATGGGGTCCAGTTGGACCGCAGTTACCATATTTTATGGTTTAACATCCATATGACTGGAAATTTTAAACTCGGAATTTGTATGTGCATACATAACCTATTGACAATAACAGTCATGAGATATAAAATCATTTAAATAAACAATGAAAAACTTGCATACCTTTTAAAATTTGCTGGGGTCCCAAGGGATCCCACCGACCCATGAAGGGTTAATCTATCTATTTTTCTCTCTCTCCCTAACTCCCCACCCTCCCCTTTCTCTCTTTATCTCTCTCTCTCCCTCTCTCTCTCTCTCTCTCTCTCTCTCTCTCTCTCTCTCTCTATATATATATATATATATATATATATATATATATATATATATATATAGAAGCAGGCGTGGCTGTGTGATAAGAAGGTTACTTATCAACCGCATGGTTCCGGGTACTGTCCCACTGCGTGTCATCTTGGGTAAGTGTGTTCTACCATAGATTCGGGCCAACCACGAATTAGTGAGTGGATTTGGTAGACGAAAACTGAGAGAAACCCGTCGTATATATATGTATAAATATGCGTGTGTGTGTGTGTGTTTATTCCCCACCATCACTTGACAACCGATTTTGGTGTGTTTACGTCCCCGTAACTTAATTGTTCGGCAAAGAGATGGACAGAATAAGTACTGGGCTTACAAAGAATAAATGCTGGGAGTCGATTTCTTCGACTAAGGATGGAGCTCCAGCATGGCCGAAGTCAAATGACTGAAACAAGTAAAAGAATAAAAGAATATGTCCACGACTTGCTTCTTTCAGTTTTCGTCTACCAAATCAATTCGGAAGGATTTGGTCAGCCCAAGTCTATAGTGGAAGGCATTTACCTAAGTTGCTGCTCAGTGGGACCAAAACTCGAGATCGAATGGCTGCGGAGCAAAGCTTCTTAGCACTGAACCACACCTGCGTCTTTATAAATCGTAGAAATCCAACACACCTCCATATATGACGTTTACGATGTGCCTCAAATCGAAAACCATCAGAAGCATAAATCTAATATGACAAGATAGTGTTAGTATAATTTTATGAGGTTTAAACACCCAGCTGGAAACATTTATATTTGATTTACATAGAAATTATATGGAAGACAGTAACTCAAACTTTTCCTTCTTTGATAACATCAGCAACGTTTAGTGCTTACGTAAGACGCAAATCATTATACGATTTTTTTAATATATTGCTTTCATTTCTTACTAATTGATATGAAGGTAACATAATAAATTAAACATTGATAAAAAAAAAAATTAACTGAAATACCCATCGGAAGACTGAAACTCATTGGAAAAGGCAGGTGTTTTGTGCAACATGTGAGTTGTAGCGTGCACTTAGCTTTCGCTTTGCTGAATAGAAGAACAGAAATAATTGGTTCCAAGGATTTGCTAAAAATATTGACAATAAATAAATAGAGAGTAAAGAAATTCTCTGAGTGTTCCAGCATTCTGTTTGTACTCCCAAGAAAATATGGTAATATATTCTATGAATAATTGAACTTCAAATAAGAGGCATAGTATTCATATTTTTTTCGCTAAAATGAAAGAATTCCTCTATGCATAAACCAAAGATAAACAGAGATCAGTTAGCAATAATAATAATAATAATAATAATAATAATAATAATAATAATAATAATAATAATAATAATCATTTCTACTATAGGTACAAGACATGAAATTTTGGGGGAGAGGACCAGTCGATTAGATCGACCCCAGAACGCAACTAGGATTTATTTTATCGACTCCGAATTGATGAAAGGTAAAGTCGACCGCGGTGGAATTTGAAAATAACTCAGACCGTGCAGACAGACGAAACACCGCTAACCATTTCGCCCGGCGTGCTAACGATTCTGCCAGCTGGCCGCCATAAGGATAATGATGATGATGATGGAGATGACAAGAAGGAGGAGGAGGAGGAGGAGGAGGAGGAGGAGGAGGAGGAGGAGGAGGAGCAGCAGCAGCAGGAAGAGGAGGAGCAGGAGCAGGAGCAGGAGGAGCAGGTGGTGGAAGAGGAGGAGGAGGAGGAGGAGGAGGAGGAGGTGGAGGAGGTGGAGGAGGTGGTGGTGGTGGTGGTGGAGGAGGAGGAGGAGGAGGAGGAGGAGGAGGAGGAGGAGGAGGAGGAGGAGGAGGAGGAGGAGGAGGAGGAGGAGGAGGAGGATTTCAAATTTTGGCACAGTGTCAGCTGTTTTGAGGCCGGGGACGAATGCATTACACCTGCCTCGGCGAAATTTGAACTTAGAACGAAAAGGTGGACCAAATGTCGCTAAGCACTTTGTACGGCAGCTGAACGATTCTGTGAGATTTCCGTCGTCGTCGTCGTCGTCGTAGTAGTAGTAGTAGTAGTAGTAGTAGTAGTAGTAGTAGTAGTAGTTGTAGTAGTAGTAGTAGTAGTTGGTTTTTGGTGTCGCATGGCCAAAATTACCGTGAGTTTTTTAGAGACACTTTCGAAGAGCGGAATAGAGTAACTTCATACTCTTAACCGTGAAACGTCGTATCCAATTAACTAAAGGCAGGTTTGTGTTTGCTTTTCCCTTTTGTTTTTTTTCCGTGTGTGCCATAAAATATCGCCATCCGTTAGAGAAAAAAATTTGTAGTTTAGAATCAGTAGTTATTTGACTGCTATTTCTAAATTCTCAGTATGTTGGAGAAGCAACTCATGCTAATCCCTGTATTTTATGATTATAAATGGTTTTACCGATAAAGGTTTTTTTCATACTGAACTACTTGGCTAAATTGTTAATTATTAATTTTATTACTAATTGACGATTCCCTGCCCTATATCTGTAGATAGATAGGTAGATAGATAGATTAGACAGATAGCTAGTAACTAGACAGAGAAGATAGATACGTTGATAGAAAAATAGAGACACGATAGATATATATAGTTCGATAAATAAATAGATAAGTAGAGACATATTGAATAAATAAGAGAGATTATACATCAATACATGCATTGGTGGATATGTATTTAGATAAATATTTAGATTGATAAATAGATAGCTGGACAGATAAGATACATAGATAAACTTTTTTGAATGTTTGTATAAATGGTAAAATTGACTACATTCTAAGATTTTGTGACAGAAATTACAAATACGACAATATTTTGAATATTTTCTTACAATGTAAAGATAATAAAAAAAAATTTAACGAAACAAAAAACTATCTTTTTGTTATTTTTATTTAAAATTTCAATCATTAATTTATTTCATGCAACTTTCGTTTTTAATTCCTTAAGAGGATTAGTGAAACAATTTTACCCCCCGTGGGCCTTATAAAAATATTATTTTAATTCCCAATATTATTTAAATACTCTCTTTTAATACCTCCTGGCAATATTGATATAAAATACATTTAAGTTATTCAGAAATACAACAGAACAAAATATTCGAAGAAATAAACGAATTAAACCACAAATACACACGCGCATGCACACACACATACACACACACCGCCACACACGCACACACACACACACACACATGTATGTATACAAAGCTTTATACACACACACACACACACACACGCACGAGAGAGCGGTAGAGATGTAAAATGCCAGAAAAAAAAAAGCAGACGGTTAACACACAAGATAGACTAAAATGAAAGCAAGAAATCTGATAGAATATTGAAGAAATAAAAATAACGATAATGATGATGATGATGATGATGATGATGATGATGATGATGGTGATGATGATGGAAAATCGCAAACAGAATTGTGAAAATATGTAAACTTACTACAGAAGTTTATACAAAAACTCCATTGCCTTATGTTTTGAGCGACTTTACCATCGCATATCACATAATTATTTTTATTTTTCGTATTGTTGCTTTTTATCTTTCTCGGTCAGAGAAGATCCCCCTGCGCAAATTATACAGTCTTTTCATACATATTAAGCCTTGTAATTTTGTAACCTTCAACCAAACATAATGGGTTATGTCTCTTTTCTTCCAAAATTTTAGCGTACAATTTGCGGAAATAATAGTTGAGTCTTTTAATATGTCCACTGATACATCTTTTGAAATCTAATACATCATATCTTATGTTGCGTGAACTGAGGTATTGTCTATCTTTTCCTTCGAATTTTTAGTTTTAGCTACTACGTTCTCTACGTAACTGTGCCGAAGTCCCCTTTTTGTTTTGACTCGTTCACATTCATATTACAGTTTTGAATTGATTAGCTATTTATCGCTAGTCAAACACATGATTCGAAGCGGTGAAGCTATATTCCTTGTTTATATATCTCTCTCCTTCGAAGACGCAAGACGCGTTAGGTGATTCTGTTGCTATTTCGGATAGACCGTATGACATGGATGATTGACATACTGACCAATTAAGTATAACTTTAGGCCAATTAAGTTTAGGTTTTATATCGTCAATACTCTTGCAACAGTGTTACCTTCATTACATGGTATAGGACTTTCGTGCATGTTATTTAGATATTTTGCAGTCAAAAGCACTGTCTTCTATATTCATTATGCAGCGAGTGATAGATAGATAGATAGATAGATAGATAGATAGATAGATAGATGAAGAATAAGTTTATTTTAGAAAGGTGATATGCTGAAATTATATTAATATTATTGTACGCCGGGCAAAATGTTTAGCGGTATTTCGTCCGGTTTTACGTTCTGAATTCAAATGCCGCAAAGTTCACTTTGCCTTTCCTCCTTTCGGGATCAATAATATAACTACGAGATAAACATTGAGATCGATGTAATCGACTTTTCCCCTCCCCTAAAATTACTGGCTTTGCTCCAGTTCACTCAGCTGCAGAAATGAGCTGCGACGTCACTGGTGCCAAGCTGTACTGGCCTTTGCCTTTCCCTTGGATAGCATTGGTGGCATGGAGAGGGGAGGAGAGGCCGGTATGCATGGGCGACTGCTGGTCTTCCATAAACAACCTTGTCTGGACTTGTGCCTAGAAGGGTAACTTTCTAGGTGCAATCCCTTGGGCAGTCATGACCGAAGGGGGTCTCTGCACTCTATGGGAAACAATTTGGCTTTCACTCACTTGTGTACGTATGATTATGTGAATTATTGCAACACTTACTTCAGCGAAGATGTTTGTCACATGCTTCATGTTTAGTTGTTTCTCTTTAAACGTGGGTCTAATTTGTCTTTCATCTTCCTTAGGAGGTCCATAAAATAAGGACCAGGTATCAAAATTGTAAGGTCGTTATGGTTAGCCTAAATCTTTGAGCTTGAATTAGAAGCTCAGTACAGAAACTGCCTAATGATTCTGGAATCAATAAAAGAATAAACGATTTAATATCACAAGGCCATAAAAATTCAGCGTTGAAGCACATGACTTCGCTTGTAATATATACCAGTTGGCATAGTGCCTAGCTAAAAATAAATAGAGATATTAATTCTATTTATATCAAGAGAATTTGAATAATAAATAAAGAGGCCTAAGAAGTTTCGGCAGGATGATGCATAGGAGAATGTATATGAGTTATGGAATAGTGCAGCAATAACTGTGGAGCAAATGGCGAAGTCGTCAGTACGTTACATAGATTGCACCAGAATATTTCTACGAAAATCTGCGCTTTCAGTTCAAATCCTGCTGAGGACACCTTAGCTTTCCTTTTTTCGGTATTGGCGAAGAAAACACCAATTCATAGCCGTGGACAGGCGAAACTGAATGCCCCGTGGTATTTATTCTGCCTCCATGCCTTATGAGTTCAAATAACGCAACGGCCCACATGGCTGGTAGTTTTAATTCGTATTTCTTTTTAATTCTACAAACTGGTAAGTTGAATGCGTTTAGCTGTGTCAAATTTGGTGCAAGCGTTGGGCCAGAGTCCCCTGATTGAAGAATTCTTCAAACACTACTCAAGCCTAGAGAAAATGTTCATGGGCACTGCTCTTCCTTATTTACTTAACAATAAAATCAATTACTAACAATATATATGCTATATTTCTCAGTAATGGTGGATAAACTTCTATATTTATAAATACGCACGTAGGAGTCGGAGTAAAGTGTTCTACAAAACTATGACTTTTCCGGAGCTTTGCAGTTCCTGTAGAAGGGAAAATAGGAATGTCTCTTTGATGGGAATCGTGCTAGGACGCTGGGAACATTGATGTTTCCATGAAGAGAAACCAATGAAATAATGGCAGAATCACGCCTGGTAATGACTCTTGTGTTTTATTTAACAATAGCAAGGGAAGGAGCATTGACTATAGTATATCCAAAAATAGTCTTTCTTGCTGTTTATCAACGTCTGAGTCCTAACTGTATTGACACGAAGTAGAATAAACTCCAGGCAGCCTCAGTTAAAACCTTCTAAGTGAAATTTTCTGCTCTTGAGGGTATATTAATCATTGTGCATTTCATTATAAAATCAGTGAATAAGTGAAGAAGGGTTATTTAGATGACATGACATTTCTACGCAATCAAAGCAAGACATGTAGTCCCCTTTCTCTCCACACACACACTCTCTCTCTCTCTCTCTCTCTCTCTCTCTCTCTCTCTCTCTCTCCTCCCCCTCTCCCTCTCTCCCCCTCCCTCTCTCCCTCTCTCTCTCTCTCTCTGTATATATATATATATATATATATATATATATATATATATATATATATATATATATATACACATATACGAGGAGGGGGTGCCGAAAATTCTTGGTTTTAAGGGTATCGGGAAAGAACTGTTTGGAGGCACAAATTTCCGAGTCCTTTTGCAGGGCCTAGAAAATCTGTAGGACTGCTGCATTAAGTATGTGCGTGCGTGCGTGCGTGTGTGTGTGTGTGTGTGTGTGTGTGTGTATGTGTGTGCGTGTCTGTATGTCTGTCTGTTTATCTGTCTGTCTGTCTGTCTGTACCTGAACAATATCTTAACATGAAACGAATGGCAATATTAATAGAAAAATAAAGAATCTTTATACACCAAAGCGGTGTTGAGAACTCATTGTACCTCGATCGATATTTCCGTATAAATACACACACACACACACATTCACACACACACATACATACACATGCACAAATACACACATATACATATATATTCGTGCATGTATCGACTGATGAGTGGACATATGAATGTGTATGAGCTTTCTATCATTGTGTTTATGTTTGAGTTTGTGCGGGTATGTTAGTGTCTGTGTAATAAATGCGTGTTCTTTGTGGGTTCATGTCTATTTTCTGATTTGAAAGAATTGAGTCCAACATATTACTCCGAGGTTTTCTCGTTTATCACTGGCCTACAGGTAAACTAGTTACACCACGGTTATAGGGAAATTCTTGCTTCCCGCATCAAAGTTTTCTTCCAATTTACTTTTTAAATAACATGGTGTCAATCTAATACTAATTCCTTAAATTCTTCCGGCAAAATTTTAATGTATTTAGTTATAAATTCTCGATTTTCTTAGAATATTTTGTAATTTGACATCAGGATATGATATTTCGTTCTGACAAGTGAAGCGCTTTTCTGTTAATGCCTGTAAGATAATTTTTGCCACTTTCGATTACGAAACATTGAATAATAGTGTTATTTTTATACTTCTCTAAGAAAGTTCTACTCTTCCACTGGACCTCCTAAAGAATGTACCCCAATTTCATTTCAACGTACACCGTGCCATCTTAAAATCTGTAATACACCCAATGATTGTGGAGGCGCAATGGCCCAGTGGTTAGGACAGCGGACTCGAGGTCATAGGATCGCGGTTTCGATTCCCAGACCGGGCGTTGTGAGTGTTTATTGAGCGAAAACACCTAAAGCTCCACGAAGCTCCGGCAGGGGATGGTGGCGAACCCTGCTGTACTCTTTCACCACAACTTTCTGTCACTCTTACTTCCTGTTTCTGTTGTGCCTGTAATTCAAAGGGCCAGCCTTGTCACACTGTGTCACGCTGAATCTCCCCCGAGAACTACGTTAAGGGTACATGTGTCTGTGGAGTGCTCAGCCACTTGCACGTTAATTTTACTAGCAGGCTGTTCCGTTGATCGGATCAACTGGAACCCTCGACGGTGTAAGCGACGGAGTGCCAGTGCAGTGCAGTGCACTACCCAATGATATATATATTCAAATTTAAAATAAAAAAATATTCGGAAATTAGTTGAGATTGTCTCTGTTTTTATGATTTCCATCCCAGTTTCACAAGATAATGACAATCCGAATTGAACTTTAAAAACGTACCAGGAAAACTTGTATAGATGGATTAACAGACAGCAGAACACCCTTACATAATTATACGATTTCTTTTTCTATTTGTCGATTTTTCTTTTTTATTTTTAGCTGCATCTACCTCGTTGAACACTTTCGTTGTAATCCTTCTGCTATCGATACAATAAAAGTCCATATGGTCACTAGTGTACTTGCAGCTGTTGTCATTTGATGTTGCAGTTCATATCCGAGGTTGCCTAACATTGTATACAATAAGAATTTTTAATTGGCTTTCTATATTGGTTCATCGTAATTCTACATATATATAAATAAGAGCAGCATGTAATTTTTATTTGTGTTTATGATCTATACGAAAATATCACGGCCCTTCAGTCACCATCCATAATTTTAAGTCTAATATAATATAATCTAATATACGCGTAGGAGTGGCTGTGTGGTAAATGGCTTGCTTACCAACCACATGGTTCTGGGTTCGGTCCCACTGCATGGCACCTTGGGCAAGTGTCTTCTACTATAGACTCGGTCCTTCCAAAGCCTTGTGAGTGAATTTGGTAGACGGAAAATGAAAGAAGCCTCTCGTATATATGTATATATATATATATATATATATATATATGTGTGTGTGTGTGTGTGTATGTATGCTTGTGTGTCTGTGTTTGTCCCCCGGCATCGCTTGACATCCGATGCTGGTGTGTTTACGTCCGCGTAACTTAGCAGTTCGTACTCATTTTCTTGTTAAGCCTAATATCTATTCTATCGTCTCTTTTACGGAACCGCTAAGTTGCATCGACGTGAACAGACCAATATCAGTTGTCAATCGGTGGTGGGGAACAAACAAGTAAAAACACACACACACACAGAGTAACATATTTATTAAACAAACCTATTTATTGATTTGAAAACGGTGAAAATTCTAAGTTAGAAACTATTCTACTCATAGTTAGAGGAAATCCACATCTGGCCCGAGTTAACGAGATAAATCGAAACCCAGAAACACGTATTTAAAACTAAAACTACTTAATCAGACAGTTATATCTGCTCCTTTGCGCACTTGAAAAAAAATGTTTTATGAGATGTTCGGTGTCTGGTTACAGGAATTATTCACACATGCAAACTGCTCAATTGGTTTCTCTTGTTAGACAGGTCAAAGGGCCAGTCTAAGAAATCTACTATGCGGAAAGAAAGTTGTTGTTATGGAGACATTAAAGTCGAAAGTATTTCTAGTTTCATTCATCAGTGAAAGGTTTAACGCAAGAGAAATGTGATATTCTCCATTGTTGCAACACAAATACACAAGTGTATGTAAGGGTGTGTATATTATATACGAAAGTATGTGTGTGTATATATGTCTGTATTGTGTGTATGTATCATCGCATACAAACACACACCTTTAACGCATACGTATATATATATATATACATACATATATATATATATCGAAAGAGAGAGAATTATTGGAACAGGCGAGGAAGTTTGGTAAAATGTTTGCTTCCTGACTACATGGTCTCGGGTTCAGGTTCGCTGCATGGCACCTAGGGCAAATGGTTCTTTACTATGGTCCTGGGTCAAAGATTAATAAAAAGGTAACAGAAAGAAGCCTGTCGTATATACAAAATACTCGTTCCAAAGAGTCTGAATCTGTTTATATATATATATATATATATATATATATATATATATATATATATGTGTGTGTGTGTGTGTGTGTACATATATATACATAGACTCACACACACACAAAAACACACACATATATATATATATATATATATATATATATATATATATATATATATATATACGACAGACATCCTTCAGTTTTCGTCTAGCAAATCCACTCAAAAGTTTTTGTCCGCCCGGAGCCATAGTAGAAGACACTTGCCCAAAGTGCGACGCAGTGGGGATGAACCCGGAACCATGTGGCTGGTAAGAAAGTTACTTATCACACAGCCACTCCTGCGACATATATATATCGTTGCTATTATATTAAAGTGTCAAATGTCCAAATTTGGGCATATGCTTCTTTTACCATATCTAATTTTGATTGCAATAGCCATTTCTTTTGACCAAACAATCGTGTTTCAAGGTGCTTCAGATGAAAAATGTCAAGTGTATGAGAACGCTTTAGCATTTTTCAAAAATGTAGTACGTCCCACATACGAGAGTTTTGTAAAATTCTTTCTAACCGAGAAAATCATACAAGCATGAAGGTACGAATTTATGGACCCAACAAATTATTACTATTAAGCTGAAATTTTTCCTAATGTTAAAATAAATGGAATGCTGAAACTATTTTTTCGTCTTCTGAAGAAGAAAGGTTTTGGTCTTACGACACTTTTCCATAAAAAGCAACGGTATGTATATATATATATATATATATATATATATATATATATATATATATATATATATATACGTACATATATTTGTGTGTGTGCGCGTGTGTGTATATGTGCATGTGCTTAAGTGCATGTGTACATTGTGTATGGACATCTATAAGAAAAATAAATACTCCTGTATGTGATAAACATTGGTAAGTAGACTTACTGGCAAGTACATTTGTTATTAATGAGGTTTAGTGGCACCAATTCACCTGAAAAGCATAGTACAAAAATTATTTTTCATTGTTGATCTACTTCATTTTTCTCTCACTTTTATTTTATATATACACACTTGTGCATGTGTGTGTATATAAACGTATATATATATATATATATATATATATATATATATATATCTCCATGAACAACATGTATATGTGTTTTTCTGATTCTCTTTGCTTGTGTATGTGTGTATGTCCCTGTGTGAGTGCGTGTTTGTACATCTTTGTATATGTGCTTATGTATGGGGATATGTACATGTTTGTACATCTTGGTGTTTGTCCTGCTTTATTTAAGCACTCCCTATCTACACAGTGGATAACAATCTCTAAAATATCAGTTTGGAAACCGCTCTCAAGAGAGAAATTGCTATGAGACCCCGCCTTTGTAAACATCTAATAACTTATAAACACATAACTACAATACTTCCAACCCCACAAAAAGAGGCCTGGCTGCCTGTTAAGAAGCTTGCTGTCCAAGCATATGGTTCCGGGTTCAGTCCCGCTGCGTGGCACATTGGCCAATTATGTTCTGTTATATCCTCGGGCCAGCCAAAGTCTTCTTAGTAGATTTGGGAGACGGGAAATAAAAGAAGCGCATCGTATATAAATATATATATATATATATATATATATATATATATATATATATATATATATATATATATATATATATATATATATATATGTGTGTGTATATATATATATATATGCATCTGCGTTTCTTGCCTCATCATCGCTTGACAACCGGTGTTAGTGTGTTTACGTCCTCATAACGTCTTGGGGTCTATTTGTTCGACTACGACCCTTCCAGTCGGTGCTCCAGCATGACCGCATTCAAACGATTGAAAGTAAAAGAATAAAAGAATAATTATTTGAGTGTAAACATTATCAAATATATTTTTTTTGAAATGAAATATATAGTTTTTCTTATTCTACTATACACACACACACACACACACACACACACACACACATATATATATATATATATATATATATATATATATATATATATATATATATATATATATATATAAATATGTATATATATATATATACATTTATACATCCTACACACATACATATATATATATATCTATATCTATGTATACATATATAAATATTCGTGGGTATGGTTTTCAAAGTTCTTGAGAGTGTTTGAAGCTGGTTGTTAACAAATCGAGTAGTGTTTTTTGAGTTACGAGAGTTTCCGGTATTTGTACATATATGTGTTGGTGTGTTGGTTGATTTTGTCGGTGAACACACCAGACAAACGTGCATTTTTTCATCGAAAGAATCTCTCTTGGAGAACCTTTGCAATAACATACAAATCAAATCATCCCTTTCCTCCTAATAATTTCAGTTTGGAGAATTTTGCATCAGTCGACTTGGCTTTTTCTGTTTTGGAGTGGATCTATAGGTATATAGCCTAACGCAAGCATTTCGGAGTAGTTACCTCCGCTGCTGTCACAGGAGCGGACGGTTGCACTGCGAGCGGATAAGAGATAACATGTCTCGCCGGTCAACACACGACGGCTGGTAGAGCATATCGACGGCTCATCGTATTTAGGCGGGACAGTGTGGTGAGAAGTTTGCTTCCCAATCACAGAGTTCTTAGTTCAGTTCCACTGCGTGGCACTTTCGTCAGATGTCTTCTTCTATAGCCTCGGGTCATGCAATGTCTTCTGAGTGGCTTTGATAGACGGAAACGTAAAGAAAGTCGCCAGCATGCTCACAGTCAAATGACTGAAATAAATGAAAGAGTAAAAGAGTATATGGATATGGATATGTATATTCATACACACACACACACACACACACACACACACACACACATATATATATATATATATATATATATATATATAGACACACATATATGTGTGTGTGTATGTTTGTATATGTATACACACGCACATGACACACAAACACACACATACACTGACTTTAGCATTGCCTCTACCAGGTAATCGTATATTTTGTCTTTTTAAAATTCGTTAACTTTATAGAAATTAATTTCCTATGGTGTCTACCACGTGACATTGACTCATTTCGTATTTGAAGTGAGCATAATACTATTTCGATACTTCTACTGTATTCTACCACATTTCGTCCATCTTTGTTTAGAATTTTTCCTATGTAACTTGATTCGAATAAAATACTTTCGTCATATCTTCTGATTTTATTTGATTAAAGCTTAGCGTCCTCTCATCTGTCTTCACTTCTGATTCCATATTCCACCAATTTCGAATTTTTCCTTTCAAAACTTCAGGGTTCATGAAATAAATGCGACGTAATGACACTTCCTTCCCTGAAACACTGCTTGGCTTGGAATTTAGCGAAAAAGATATTCACAATGGTTTCTGAAGTAAATATTCGGGAACTTCGAATTCAAGATCTCAGAACAACAATAGCTGAGAGACTCTACCCACCCTTACTTATAGATGATGGAATTAAGCGTGTCAAAAAAGTAGCCATAAAATCACTAAGGGAAGCAAAACGAAATCCTACATCTCATCAAAAATAACTAACCTTAATAGCTACACACAAACCTAGAAATAATGAGGCATACAATATCATAACTCACACACACACACACACACACACACACACACACACACACACACACACACACACACACACACACACATATATATATATATATATATATATATATATATATATATGTATATATATATATATATATATATATATATATATATATATATATATATATATATATATATATACTTATATACGACAGGCTTCTTTCAGTTTCCGTCTACCAAATTCACTCACAAGGCTTGGTCAGCCCGAGGCTATAGTAGAAGACACTTGCCCAAGGTGACACGCAGTGGGACTGAATCCAGAACCATGTGGTTGGTAAGCAAGCTACTTACCACACAGCCACTCATAATAATATTTGAGGAAGTAAATTAATATTTCGCCGCCCTTTGAGAATGTAAACATACAAATTTCTATATTGCGCTTTCTGAAATTCCATCACATCAACATTCATATTGGAACTATTTGACTAATCACTCTACTTCGTATTGGGTCATAAATATATATACATAAATAAATCGACATATATATGTGCATAAGCATTTAGGAACGCCTGTGTGTTTATGTGTGTGTCTCTGTGTGTATTGTGCGTGTGTCTGTGTCTGTGTGTATGTGCATGTGTTTCAGTTTGACTATAATTTATTCATGTGCCTCTTGTATAAATGTTTTTTTTTTCATAAATATATGCTAATTACTTATTTAAATGGAAATTATATTTTGTTGCCGACACATATATCTCGGTTTGTGGAGGTTTTACATGCATATATCTACGTATGTGTACTTACACATACGTAGGTACATATATATATATATATATATATATATATATATACACACATACATATGTCACTAAAGATGACTAGGGCGTTGGAAAACACGTACATTGCTACATGTAATAACTATACCACCTTAATTCTGTAGTTAACGCACGTGAATGTAAACATATACACTAAATAGGACTATAAGCGGCCGAAAAGTGCCAATTTTGAACGCCTAACTGTTATTTCTAGCAATATAGATGCTTTCTAACACCGTAGTTACATCTAGTGACATTTGCAATTCTACTTTTGCGGGAAACGTTAGAAACGTTACAAAGTGCTGTTTGCACTATATATATATATATATATATATATATATATACATATACATAGAGAGAGAGAGAGAGACACACACATATATATATATATATATATATATATATATATATATATAGATACATACATACATACATACATGCCTGCCTCGTGGAGATTTAGTTGCTTTTGCTCAATAAACACTCACAACACTCAGTCTGGGAATCGAAACTGCGATCCTATGACCGCGAGTCCGCTGCCCCAACCACTGGGCCATTGCGCCTCCACAATGTGTCCTTTAACAATATATTAAATTATTAAACACCAGGTTCTAATTACAAACGCATATGTCTACTACGGTTATCCGCCATCCATTTTGCATCTTTGAATTAGACAAGTGGTTTTTGTATCTTGCTTATGCTGAGGGTGGCTCATTATCTGGTTAATTCTAACAAACGGTTGATATTTGCAATATTTTTTTCCTCCTAGAACTATTACTTGAAGCAGAAGGCTTTAGTGACTCTCTAAAAAACACACAGGTGTGAGACAGTCATTCAAACGCTAACTGTTTCTCCCTAGTGATAAACAAACAAGTACTGTTTATCTGTAGTGATAAAAACATTTTCCCACAGAGCAAAAGAATGGTTTGAACTTTACATGGAATAACTGAAACCGAAAGAAAAATAAATAAGCGTAAAAGCCACGCGCTCTTATCCATATGAATTCACATTCTCGTTAACCAGCGCGCCCCACTCCACACACACACACACACACACACACACACACACACACACACACACACATACAAACTTTTCATCACAAACACAATAATAAGAATTATTTTCGTCTTCTATACCTTGCACCTGAACATGAATTAACTTCTCCACAAATTGTCACCTTAGTTGGATTTCAATTTTGTATTTAAATGATATTATTTATAGAAAACAGAAAATCTGTAAGAAGAGCAATTTTCCTTCTTCGACCTCTATCAAATTCAACTGATTTCCAGTCAAATTAAGAAACCATTATTTGCTAACACTTTCAATAATGAAGCTACGCATCTATGTTTATTACATTTTATTTAGCTATAAATTGCCCAATTGCAATCACTGAATAAGCAACACGCACTACAAAGAAACCACGTGATATATTGTAGAAAACGCTCTATGTTAAACAACGTGATACAACTAAGCATTGAATCTCACTTTGCAGTAACATCGTATGGGTATAATTGGATGTGTATGTATCCGTGTGTACGCGCATGTGAGTTGGCGTTTTTCTTTTTCTTTTATTTTGCGTACTATGTATGCAGTCGTCGTTGTGTGCCTATATAATTTATATACGCATGTATATCATTTATCTTGTAATTGTTTCTGTTACTGCCTCGCAGGGACTTAGTCGAACAAATCTACCCCAGTACATTTCTGTTTAAGACTTATTCTATTGGATGACTTTCGCCGAACCATTAAGTTACGGGGACATAAGCGAACTAACCCCTGTCTTCAAGAAGTGGCAGATAGAAGCAAACTCACACAGGCACATATAAGGGGCTTCCATACAGTTTCTGTGTACCATGTTCACTCATAAGGTACTGGTTGTCCTGAAGACACTTATGCAAGTTACCGAGCAGAAAAACTGACCCACAATAAAGAGATTGTGAAAGCGAGCATTTTGGCCCCATGGATCTCCATTATTGTTTCTTTTATTTTCATTATGTGTATAGATATGAATTTATATACCAAAAATAATTGAACTTTTAAGTAAAGATCACTCAGTACATTTTACTTAGGTACACATATATATTACTTTACGACTGGTATGCGGAAACTTCGAAATCACCAGCAACTTTTTGTTCTAAATGTGTGTATATATATATATATATATATATATATATATATATATATATACATATATATATATATATATATATAAATAGTTTTAGGGAAAAGAACCAATTTTAATTGAGTTTTTACCTGTAATTCTGGATTTTTATCCCTATTATTATAATAATAATAATAATAATTATTATTATTATTATTATTATTATATATGTATATATGCATATCTCTATCTAGGAATATGTATATAAATTTATACAAATATGTGCAAATAGATACATATATATAATATATATACTTTTACTTGTTCCTCTGATTCAAACTTTGTACACAATCCATGATACAGATTATAGAGATACAAAGAAATTCATAAAGAGAAGGTTTAATACTGGAAGAAAGAGAGAGAGAGAGAGAATGGGATAGTGGCAGATAGTGAAAGCATTTAGGTTTCGGGTTTTCCGCATGCATACTGGAATCGCTTAATTCATTTGAAAGCAGAAAGTTTGCATATACGGCAAATACCCGATCTAATATTTAATTTCCTGCTTCTACGTGCTAAAATCAAATCCCGACGGGTCGACCGTTCTCTTCTATCTATGACTTGCAGATCGATAAACCTAGAACCTGATTTATAGTGAATGGCGGTTATTTATTCGTCTACTGGTAGCCTTAACACACTGTTGGACAAGTGCCATTGAATGATAGCATTATTTTATCTCGTGACGTAAGACCTTGCGAGAAAGGAGATCTGAAGTCTTGGACGGTACGAGACTTGTGACCTTTTTTAATGCCTTGCGAGATCGAATCTCTCGAATGAATTCTTAGTAAATCTAACATAGGCACAGGCTTGGGTGTGGGGTGAGAAGCTTGCTGCCCTACCACATGGCTCCAGGTTCAGTCTCATTCTGTGGCACATTCGGGAAGTGTTTGTGCTATAGCCTCTAGCGGACCAAAATCGTGTGAGTGGATTTGGTAAACAAAAACTGAAAGTAGCCCGTCGTATATTATGTTTGTTTGTGTGTGTCTTTGAGTCTGTGCTTGTCCCCATCACCGTAACCTAGCGGTTTGACTAAAGTTCGTCAGAATAAGTACCAGATTTTGTAAAAAAAAGCACAGCGATCGATTCATTCGACTACAAATTCTCCAAGGCGATACCCCAGCACGACCACAATCTGTTGACTGTGATGAATAAAATATTAAAGATAGATACGTCTACTGAAGTAATTACTATCGAAATCCTAGATTTGATTTATGCATTGCTCGGACGTTAATCCTCTTAAAACAAATCCGTAATCAAAGTTTTTCTCTTAGTATCAAAGGCGTATATTTCAAAAGCGTATTTTTAAAAAAATGTAGTTATCTTTACCCCTTCTAAATGGATAAATTACGATTTAGCAGAGATTTTAATAATAATAACAACAACAACAACAACATCGAAAAATATGTCAGGAATGAGAACCCAGGTTCGAAATTTCCCGAAGACACCTGCTGAAGGCTGGACGGTATATCAGCCAAAACGTTGTGTTAACAACAGACAAAATGAGGACGAATGTAAATAATGTAAATAATGTACATAATTCTTCATCTCTTAAATATAGAAATGTGCTAACTTTGCTTTCCAGCATTGATATATTTACGGACCTGTCATATATTCGTGTCGATAATATAGAACAGCCCTTTCTTCAAACTTGTTATCTTTGCGCCTTAATCTGATTCAATTATATTCCAAGGTAGCGAGCTGATACAATTGTTAGAATTTTACAGTACGAAATTTCGGTACAAATGCACTTTGCGTTCACGACCCGTCAGGACCAGCCGTTGTCAAGGAAACCTATATAATAATCAGTTAGTGCGTTCGTCCTTTATACATTGGTTTGTTAGAGAAGTGGAAGGAGGAGGGAGTTCCACGTGGGATAAATATTTGCCAATGAGAAGAGAGAGAGAGGGTGGAAGCGAGGAGTGTGCGTAGAGAAGAAAAAGTGAGGAAGGATTAGAGGAATAGGTATAGTAAGGCCAAATGCGTCACGTGGCTAGGTGAAAGGAGAGGCGAAAGGCGAGAGAAAAAGACGGTGAGAGACAAGAAGTTTTGAAGACGTGCTGTAGAGTGGAGAGGGAACGGTAAATTGGAAGAGAGATGTTAGGATAGAATATTTACCAAAGAGTGATATTCTGCTGGTGAGGTTAAAGAAAGGCAGATAAAGACAGATGGGTAGGGGAGACAGTTACATTAAGAGAGAGAAAGAGAGGGAGAGAGAGAGAGAGAGAGAGAGAGCGTTAGTTGAAGTGAGAGATGAAGAGAAAGAGAGAAATACTAAAGACATGAAGAGGAGAACTACATGATAAAAACAGTTTAACTGGTAGAAAGACAGAGATATGAAGTGATTTGTAGAAAGAAATTTTAAAACAAGCAAAGCCGTGGGTATGTGGTAACATAGCCCGTAAAAACTATTTTTTATGGGGTTGATAAATTAAGTACCAGTTGAGTTCTGGGGTGGATCTAATCGACTAGTTCCCTCCCCCAAAATTTCAGGTTTTGTGCCTATAATAGAAAGGGTTATTGGTATTAAGAATAATCCGGTGAGCTGTGTGTTCTCTTGGTCCTGTTTAGGATCACGACATCTTTGAGTTAGTGCAATTAAGAAGAAAACCATTTCTGCCATGACTTTCCAGTCGAACATTCTTTTACGGAACATAATCATTTTTAACACTGTAGAATATCATCTCACACCAGGCATGAACGCCTCATGAACTCTTTCTTTTACAAGTATATCCTAACTTATCTTAAGGGAACGTAGCTACTTTCGTACTCAAGTTACTTCCCCTTCCCATAAAAGACATTTTCGTGTCTCCCGTTTTTTTCTAAATTAACATAAGCATATTTCTAAATGTGCACCTGAAATTGTACATTTGAGAACAGGATAGTCGCATTGGTGCTATAGTGATGTCATATACGTCCTTTCACTGGTAGGTGCATGGTTTAAATCGCAGATTGCTGATTAATTTAATGCGTTCAAGTATCTTTTTTGTTTATAATCCAATGAATTACTACCTATTTTTTAAAAGCTGCACCCACGGTAGCTCGTAAGAGCGAATTGCATACCCAAAGGTACATACATACATAAATATATATACATACATACATGTATACATACATATATATATATATGTATACATACATATACATATATATAGTTGATGCGAGTGTATACATATATATATATATATATATATATATATATATATATATATATATATATATATATACATATATATATATATAGTAGATTCGAGTTTATATATATATATATATATATATATATATATAGAGAGAGAGAGAGAGAGAGAGGGAGAGAGATACAAACATACATATATACATACATATATATACATATATATATATATGTATATATATATATATATATATATATATATATATATATATATATATATATATATATATATGTACACAACGTGGGAGGGACCGATGCATAGAGAGAGAAAGAGAGATGCACAGGGAGAGAATGAGAGATAGAGAGAGAGAGAGAGAGGGAGAAAGAGATGCACAGAGAGCAAGTGAGTGATACGTAGGTTCGTAAAATCTATTTGTCTTTCTTTTACTAACACTCATCTTGGTGGTGGTGGTGGTGGTGGTGGTGGTTTTGGTGGTGTTGATGGTAGAGTTGTCTAGTGATAAAAGTGTTTTGTTTTGTTTTTTCCCCTCGTATTATATATTAATAGATTTCAAAGAGCTGCAGTGTTAATTTTGTCATAATTTTTATCATAGACAGTGAGAATGGGGAAAACCACAAAGAGAATAAGTGAAAGACAAAAGGAGACAGAAAGAGAGAGAAGGTGAGAGAGGCGGAAACAGGGAGTGGCAGGGACAGAAGTACATAGAGTTACACAGAGACAGAGTATTTAAATAGCACCCTAATATCTATTAACATGAAATGAGCAATGTCTATGCAATACAACTACACCATTTAATTGATATTAAGTTTCAACGAGAAAGCTTGTTTGAGATCAAGTATGAAAGCTTTTAGTCTAATTGTCCATTAGAACCATCTAGCAAAATAGATGTGATTTATTGTCTTGAAAGCAGCTCATTTAAATTACCCATAAGACCGCTTGATTGCAAGCCAATCTTTCCATGCATTGTTCGTAGTTCTGTTGCCATTTCTATTGTTCTCGATGGTGTTGGCGTTGTTGATAGTTTCGTTGCTCTTGTAATTGTTATTGACGATGGAGTTGATGGAGGTTTTTTGTGTGTCTGTGTGTGTGTATGCGTGTGTATATATGCCATTATGTTATTCTTGTTTTTGTTTAAAGTAGGCATTCGTAAATTCGTAGCTTGTTAAGTGAACTGTGTAAAATGAAATGTTACTCTTTGTTGTTAAACGAGAAACTGTGTTCCGAGTAATTAGACACTAAACCAAAACGTATAACGCGTACCTCTTTTACATATATATATATATATATATATATATATATATATATATATATATATATATATATATATATATATATATATATATATATATATATATATATATATATATATATATATAATGCAGCATTGCAAAGATTAGGTATTGATTTCAAATTCTACCGACGTTAATTTGCGATTACTGTCTGTCTATATTTCTTTTTAACTAAAAGTATTCAATTAGTCCCGTTCTTTCTACAACGTTTCTTGAAATGCAGGTGGGAGAAAAAAATCTTAAATTTTTAATGTCTAGACGTAGATGTATTTGATAAAAGCTAAGGAATCAGGTGTTGCTACAAGTATCGAATAAAAATGCATGTAACCAACCTTAACCAAACTCTACTTTATAAATTATATACATTGTGTCTCATGGAAAATATACAGCAATACAGTCGTTAAATACGGACTTGTCTTCCAAACGAACGTCTAATATGCGTACACCAGTAAAAGATGGCGTGCTGGCAGAGTTACTAGCACGCCGGACAAAACGCATTTCAAATGCCACCGGGGACGAATTTGCGTTTCGTATATTACGGGGTTGATAAAATACCAGCATTGGAGCACTGGAGCACTGGAGTCGGTGTAACCGATTTATACCCTCCTCCGAAATTATATACAATGATATTGTGTACATTTCATTTCCAATAGTTAAAAATAAAACGCACACACACACACATATTTACATATAAACACACACACTTCCATACATAAAAAGACACACATACACACATATATATACATACATACATATATATATATATATATATATATATATACAAACACACCCACACACACACACACACACACACACACACACACACACACACATATATATATATATATATATATATATATATATATATATATATATATATATATATATATATGTATATACACGCACCATACATTTCAACCCTGGATTGCAGAAAGGCAGTTATATATTTCTTAAAGCATCACCGTCGTAATTACGACCACTAATTTTACAGCCACAGAATTTAACACCAAAATCAGCAATGCCATTTACACAACTAATGAATCAAGCTAGTTAATGGACATCTACAGGCTCAAATTGTCAGCTAGAAATAGTTACTCAATTACACTCTCATATGCAAAATCTCAATGCAAATATTCCAAGACACATTCTCCAAAATAAACACCGTGGACATGACGAGTGTGCCTCAGATTATAGTCTACTATATCAGTGCTGAACTGAAATTAAACAATAAATTCAATTGTATATTGCTTAATTAGATTTTAGGAGAAAATGTTGATTAATAGCTTGATAGGTTGCAGGGAGAACGTGAAGCTTGCTTTAGTGTGACCTATTAGGTAATGGACGAAGTAAGCTTGAATGCATTTAGTCGTATAGCATTCTGTTCTGCTTTCGAATCTTCCCTTCGGTCAAGCGGTTTCGATAAAATAGTTCCATTTACTGTGATTTACTCCAGGATATGTATTCAAGATTTAAAATATTATAGTATACTTACACACGCATATAGAATATATACATATATGTGTGTACGTGTACGTTTTCATGTGTATATATATATGTACTTGTGCATTTAAATATCTACCAAATATTTTGGTAAAATAATTATTTATTGTAACTGTTACCAAAATAGCAAAATGCTCACTTGAATAGTTGTTTATACTTTGTTTAAATATCACGACTTTCGTATAGGTGATACAATTTTGGGTGCATATCAATTGAAATAAGAGCCATCCTATATATTAATAAAATGTGTTTATTATCCTATTAATATACAGGATTGCGTCATGGCTCTTATCTCAATTGATATATATATATATATATATATATATATATATATATATATATATATATATATATAAAGTTTTTTGTCATCACTATATATATATATATATATATATATATATATATATATATATATATATAGTGATGACAAAAAACTTTTCATGGACATTCATAAATCTTTTAATGCATTGCTACATACATTTCCAAAAATCTCATGTATAATTGCTGTAATTCCCTTTCATGAGATATTAAAAAACATCATTTGCAATATCCATGGAATTTAAGGGAAAAGTTATTGGATGTGTTCGTTTATTCAAACAAAAATTCCATTACTGTTTGGGTGATTCAAATGTTTAGCGGAGGGATATTTACCAATTTACACTACTCAAAATATTGTGCGGGGTTTAAACCTCGCATACGCTCTTCTGACTACTATATTTATCTTACGCTGTAGGAACATCAAACTAACAACCAGCCCATAATAAGCGGTAGCCGGAATAACTAACATAGGAGCATTTGTTATCAGCGTAATTATAAACGAATTTAAAGGTATGTGTGTGTGTTTGCGCCTGTGTGTGCCTGTGCGTGCACGCTTGTATCTATTACTGTTATGTCTCAAGCCACTGCTATCTAGCACCTTTGGATGATCTCTACTCAACCGCTACACAACTGCTATTCGACTGCTACTCAACCCTCTACCACGGGCAGACTACATCTATTTATATGTCTTGGGAGATCCTACTTCTTCGCCTGGAGGCATCGACACAACAATTACATAATCATTCGTACAAACCATTATATGTAGCATATTATCTCTTAAAACTGAGGCTGGAGGCTAAGACTAGCATGTATTGTTTAAGGGCGTAATTAGTTGATATTATTGATTTCATTACTTGATTGGTACTTAATTTTGTGACACCAGAGGCATGAAAAGTACAGCAGATTTTACCAGAATTAGATCTCAGAGTCAGACGAAATGTATGAAGGCAAGATAGCTGACGCGCTACTGATTCTGCTCACACACCTTCCACTGTGTCATATAAAATTGGAAAGAATATCTCAGTCTTCAAGTACACTCCATTAAAAGATATATTGCTGTTTGTCGATATAAACACAAAAATCGAGAAAAATCAATAGAGCCATGAATATTTATACATGGAAGCGGAACATTTAACACTTATTTCTACAGATCATATAATTGTTGTTACAGCTACTTTCATTCAACAGGCATGGAATGAGGTATATTTTAAACGAGGTATTTTTATTATTATTATTATTACAAAATAGATTTTGAATATTTCAAGAGATAGAATTTCATAGGAGGATGACATGGATGTTATTCTTAGAGAGACAATAGATAATGTAGTATACAAGACGAAGCGGTTTTAACTTATACACACACAAACACACACACACACGCACACGCACACACACACACACACACACACACACATATATATATGTATTTGTATAGTGTATAAGCATATATCTATCTTTATATATATATATATATATATATATATATATATATATATATATATATATATATATATATATATATATATATATATATACATATATATATATATATATATATATATATATATATATATATACATATATATATATATATATACATATATATATATATATATATATATATATATATATATATATATATATATATATATATATATATATATATATATACTCACACATATATTTATATAGTGTATAAACATATATCTATCTATCTATCTATCTATCTATCTCTCTCTCTCTCTCTCTCTATATATATATATATATATATATATATATATATATATATATACATGACAGCAGGTTGCAATGTTTCACCAAAAGAGAGAATTATAATTGTCACTAAATATGACTAGGGTGTTAGAACTAAAGTCCTCTAACACTATAGTGAACGCACATGAATGAACACATTTACACTAACAGGGACCATAATCGTCCGAAATATGCCGATTGAGAATTCTTAATACTGGTGTCAGTTTCGGCAATTCCTGTTGCCTCACCAGTTAAGACCGCTCTATTCTCGGACCTGCTTCGCTATTACTATATGTACATGTATGCGTGTAAGTGCATGCACATTGATATTCAAGCGTATTTTACACATGTGTATATATGAAATATGAAACATAGAGATGTCCACACAGTGGCACAATTAAAACAAAATACATCAAAAGCCCATTTAATTTATTCTTTATTGCTTGACTTAATATTTATGCATGTAGATTTTGTAATGTATTGAAATATTTGAGAAACAATTATTTCACATTGCCTTTATAAATCAATGGGTCATGTACTATTATATTAAAATATTTATATGATTTATCAATTAATAAATATATGTTTTCGTGAAACATATTCGTCAATCATCAATTATTTAGAAACCATGTGAACTGTATACGTCATATACAATATTCATGTAAGATAGTTTTCATACATGATTTCTTTTTTTTTCCTTATTCTCAGAATGAAATCATGAACAGTTTTAAAGTGTGCATGCACTATTCATATATATTCAATTCAGCTAGCATATTAACTATGAACTCTGACAACTTACTTCACATAAGTACATGTTATTTAAGTAAGCTTTTGTATTTCCAGCGTACCGAATTTTATATATATATATATATATATATATATATATATATATATATATATATATATATATATATATATATACATGTTTTTTATAAATTGATTTTAATTGAGTTTTTTACCTGTAATTTTGGATTTTGTCCCTAAAATTATTATTATTATTATATATATATATATATATATATATATATATATATATATATATATATATATATATATATATATATGTATGTATGTATGTATGTATACGAGGGGAGGCGGGTGTTCGTATGTGTGAGTGTGTGTGCGTGCTGGTGTGCGTGTTTTTCTCTGAGTGCGTGTTTACGCATGTGTGCGTCTATATACATATATATAGAAACAAATACGTGTATAACAAGTACCACACTACATATACTTGATCAACTGTAATGATGTCCACCTCGAGTCGACGTAACATGATTATCAAACGGCAACTAATACTGACTCTAAAATGAGAAGGGACATACTCAGGATTCAAGAATTTTCCAAACTAATAAGAAATATTTAAAAAAAAACAGAGACTTATTGTTTAGGGAAAATAAAACACTCTTGGGCAACTGTTTCTGCCTCAATACTCTTCATCAGCAAACATTTCTTAAATATTCTAACTCAGAAGGAACCTGCACATATATACAAAAAGAAGAAAAAGAGCAGGACACGTTAATGTCTTCGCAAATTTGAAAAAATCAGAAAAATGAATTAAAAGAAATAAATTAGAATGGCCAATAACTTGTATATTAATAACATCTACATATATAAGTATACCAATTAAAATACTACAGCAATTCTTCCTTTTAAAAAAATTCCTCCCACTCTAAAACATGTGTAACAATTAACAAGTAGTAATTGATCACAGCTCCATTCGATTAGGGGAGAACATCTCTAGAATCAAGAATTTTCCAAAGTTGGTACGAAAATGAGTAAAAGACAGACGTATGTGTTGGAGATACGAGAACAGTTGTGGACACATGTTTCTCACTGAACATGCGTCATCAGCAATATATGAATATATTTCTCTCTTTTGGTTGTTGGATATATATTAGGGAGAATTGTCTTGATGTCGAGTCTTACTGAGTCGGAAGGACTAGTAAAATAATCCTTTCGATTGGGTGTAAATTTTGGAGAATTCTCTCCTTTTCATATAGCGCTTTTCTCATTTGCTGCTTGGCAATTGAAAAAAACTCGGATATAATTCTCACAAGTTAAGAATTTTATATGTACTTTGATATCTCGTATATGGTTAAGTTGTTCATATTCATGAACAGACCACTCTGACGTATATCATTGATCTCATCTCCGCATAATATACACACTCACATGCGCGCATGTGTTCAAATGCTAAGTTTTGGGAGTGGAAAATAATTGTAAAAGCACAGAATTTCGTAAAGCCTTGAAATACAATTCAATAATTATCCGACACGAAATAACCTGCTTGAAATAGCTCTCTATACATGGGCAAAATCGCAAATCACTGTTTCTGTAAATCAAAAACAAATGTTCAGTATTCAGGATGATATAGAAAATGACGAAATGACTTGTATAAAGGCCGGAAAATGTGTCTGGCATTGGGGTAAACCGATAGAATTCTATCTTTTCTTTTTCTAAAGTATAAAAAGACTAACAATGAAACTGTAGATATTTTGAGTATGGTGTTAGAATAAAAAATTAGATCTGTCAGATTTAATTATGTTTTTGTCTTTCCAAGCTTTAAAATGATGATTGCCTATTTTAGATGATACTTATGGAAGAAAAATCTGAACACACTCCTGAAAAGTCACGTGTTTTCCCACGTCCTCAACACACATCCAGATACACACAACACCTAAGTACGTTACATCTGCATATCTGTGTGTGTTTATATATATATATATATATATATATATATATATATATATATATATATATATATATATATATATATATATATATACAGAGAGAGAGAGAGAGAGAGAGAGAGAGAGAGAGAGAGAGATACAGAGAGAGACAGAGAGAGACAGACACACACACACACACACACGCATGCGTATGTACATACAGGGAAGACGCTCTGTTTGTAATCCGGAACTCTAGTAAACGCAAAATGGAACAACTTAGGAAAAGGATCAGTTATTTTTTTAAAAACGTGGATCTTCGCGTCTCTTTCAGTTCCAGTATTAAAATAGCTAAGTTCCTATTTTTCACTCTAGATTTACAAAACAACACATTCTGTCTGTACTATAATCCCGGTGGGGACCCCAACTATCTTAACTTATCCTCCAATCATCACCCCACCATCTGTCCACAAATCTATCGTGAATAGCGTATCCCTATCCGCCACTAACGAAAAACTCGAGCAATACGCTGGATATTATATATTATATATATAATACAGAATGGGACAAGAACGCAAAACATCCAGACAGTTAGGTGAGACAAGAAAGGGACAAAACTTAAAGCTAGACGATACAAAGAAAACACGGACATGTCATTCGGAGTTTTCTCTCTTCAGTCGAGATCCAGATTATTTTTGCAATTTCGGCTGGTTATATATATATGCATATATATATATATATATATATATATATATATATATATATATATATATATATATATATATATATATATATATATATATATATATATATATATATATATATATATATATATATATATATATATATATATATATATATATATATATATATATATATATATATATATATATACAGAGAGAGAGGCGTGGGGAAGACGCGAATATGTTTATGAAAAACAAGCAAGTTTATTAGTTCGACGCTCAGGAAGAAGAAAAATGTATTTTATGTTTCGAAACCTGGGCTCTTCAACAGAAAGGAATGATTAAATAATTACAGGGAGAATGAAAGGAACTTGAAGAGTTCAGATATGTATATGTATATATATATATATATATATATATATATATATATATATGTATATATATATCCGTCAGAGAGAGAGAGAATTTTGTGTCTTTGTGTGCGCGTGTGTGTCTGTGTTTATGAGTGAGTGAGTGAGTGAGTGAGTGTGTGTGTGTGTGTGTGTGTGTGTATGTGTGGGTGTGTGAGTGCGCGCCATTGTGCTCAGTGTGCTTCCTACATGCACTTTTTCTCCGGCATGTTCAGTGCAATGGAGTATGGTATGCAGTATATAAAACCGTTCACTCTCTCATGCCTTACACTTCATCAGTGTCATGTTCTTATCTGTGCCTCCTCACAAGAGACGTATACGCAAACACTTATCTACACAGAGCTTTCCTGCATTCACATACATCAACTCATATACCCATATAAATCGAATGTTTACAAACTTTCATTCGTTTGTTTCCCGGTCAACATTTCCCCTCGTTCTACTTAACTTCTCAGCTCACACACATAAAGAGAAAATTCGCACAGATATAGACTTACACACTTACACGTACGCACAAAACAATGACACACTCACACATACACACGTACGCATGCACCTCACACTCACATACACACATACACGCGCAGACACATTATATATATATATATATATATATATATATATATATATATATATATATATATATATATATATATATATATATACATACAGAGAGACAGAGAGACAGACAGGCAGATATATATATATATATATATATTATACTATATTATACAGATATATTATATATACATATGCATATGTATACATGTATATATTTATATATATATATATATATATATATATATATATATATATATATATATATATATGTATATATATATATATATATATATATATATATATATATATATATATATATATATATATATATATATATATATATATAGGTGTATAGATATGTATATATATATATATATACAGGTAGATTTATAAACGCATATGCATATATAATACACATATATATGTAAGCTTGTACTGTATACTTCTATACGACTGAGTGTGTGTGCGGAACTGTATGCTTGTGTGTATATGTATAATTTTTGATTCAAAGTATGTATGTGTCTCTCGGTATAGGCGTAGGAGCAATATGTACGTGTGTGTGTATGTGTGTGTGTATGCGTGTGATTGTATGCATGCCTGTGTGTGTGTGTGTGTGTGTGTGTGTGTGTGTGTGTGTGAGTAAGCTTCCGTGTGAAGAAATTGTTCTAGTGTTCTACATTCTACTCGACAGTAACATCAATAAACATTGTACTAGTGTAACAGAGCAAATATACTTTGACTTTGTATGACCTGTTTGTATTGTGTTTGCATCACATTTGAAACCTGGTGGTCATAGGTGATCAAGAACGACTCCGTCGGGGAAGCCGCATAACATTAAGTTCATTGGGCTGGAAAAAATATAGTAAGAAAAAAGATAGAAAATACATGATTCTTAGACTTTCTTTGAATAGGAAACACACATTTGCACATACATGTATATGAATCATACTCACATTTCTAAATGTATGGATATGTGTATATACGTAGAGATAGGTAGATAAATAAATAGATAGACACAATATACATATTTATACGTAAAGGCAGTAGGCGTTTTAGATTGCTTGTGTGTACTTATATATACACACGTACATATCTGCATGTCTTTCTACCAATCTATCTACTTATCTTGATTTTCAATTTTTAATTTTCGATTAGCCCCTATATATATATATATATATATATATATATATATATATATATATATATATATATTCAAATTAATATGTAAGCCAAAATGTCGCGGTGCTTAAGTAAATAGAAAAATTAGAATGTAAGCTTGTGCGCTCATGATTTCTTGATCAAGTCATTCTTTTTCTTAATCCCATATAATCCATGCCCTATGGTTTTTGAATTAAACAGTACAAAACCTATATCACACTGCACTGCAGATCACATCAAATCTCTAATAAGTGTTGTTGCAATCGCCAAAGGAACCTAATTTTTTTAAACGTTTTTTGTAGTTTTTGGCCGAAAATGTTTGGTTTGCTCATTGGGTAACGGAAACATGAGCATTTCGAATTCCCACCATATTAGCTTCTGTTGATATTATCCCATAAATTATTTCATAAATGCGTATTATTTGCCTTGTACGTGTTGACTCTGCTGTTCTTGATGTTTTCGTTGTATCTTTTCCTTGGTGTCATCTGACTGAGTAGTTTTTTGAAGCAGATCATATATTGTATATGTCTCACTTTACAGTATAGGATAATTGAAGCACAGCCTATGCATATTTATATTACTCGCCCCAGATAGCGGTATAGTGAAGAATGTAGGCTCTGACGTAGTAGCAACCACAGTTTCTTCCGACTATACTTTATCTCTTAACTGAATATTGTCGCTGGGTGTTTTGGTTGCTATTTCCAGTGTCAAAATGTTGGTAGATATTTTGGACACACTTGTTTTTGAACATTATACAAAAATATCAATGTTAGAGCACTTTTGGACTTATGACTAGTCATTTAGAACAGATCAGTGATCAAACTATAATAATATTAAAAAAAAAACATTTTTAGTTGCACCTTATGCGACATACTTAGCAATTCATATTTCAACCAGAATATTTTAATTATGTTCAGTGAGTAAATAGACTTGATTGCATTTAAACACTAAAAGCAGTATAAGAGATACGAATGAGCTTGTTAGCAACTAATAAAATATGACTATTAAGTCGTTATCATTATTAGTTGTCATCTGTTCTCAACAGGTTCAATATCAGCGTTCTTCACTCTACACTTTTTTTCTGTCAGTCTTTCTCATTCGCTATGTGATAATTTAGCCCCATCGTTGATATCACCACACACATTTATTCTACGTCTTCCTCTCGTACCTTAGCTATTTATCTTTTTTTCTAAGAACAGCCGTTGAATATTTTGTGCTCTTACTATAGCACCATATTATTTTAAATTCAAATTACGATTAACGTAAATAAACAAACGAAGTTTGATTTTAGAAGCGTTGAGATGTCTTTTAGAAAGTTAAAGAACTGATTTTAAATTCTCAATCGCAGAATAATGCTAATAATATAGCCAGAACAGCTAACCACCTACACTTTTGTCAGCAAAATATTATTTAAGTATATCTAATAGCTAATATAGATTACCTTTTTCTAATTTTTAGTTGCATCAACACTTCATTACTTTTGTTTGACCAGGGTACTCGCAACTTTCTTCTCTGTTCACATTTCAAAAGAATCTATTATCTGAATGCCCATGGTTCTGTACCATTTAATAATGTGGACAATATATACTATATACACAACATTTTTCTTCTTTCCATAAGTATATTCCATCATAATAACGGCTTGACAAGTTTTCAAACGTTCACCTAGCAATTATTTTCTTCGTGTAATTAGTTTTACATTTACCATTTTCAAATTACATAAAACCAAAGCCATATTCTAAATTTCTTCTATTACTGTTCCATTTGCGTTTAAACTGATGTAAGAAGGTGCTACTATTTTGCTGACTGCAATAGCTTACATCTTTTTAGGTGGTTACACAATTTCGTATTAATCATTCACCCAATTAATTATGTACTCTTAATCTTTTAACGCATATAAGCTAAGCCTAATTTACAGTGGTTCAGTTCATAAATTTTTTGCCTTTTTAAAACAGTAGTAATAACATTTCAAGTATCAATGATTGCTATTTCTAAACAGATCGTTAGATATCTTTAAATGAAACCCTACAACAAAATTCCGTCTTAATTTTCGATAGGTTGAATCTCTCTTCAGCTATTATTCAGTTATTCGGAGATTTAAGAAGAGATACACTTACAGTATACTATAAATCACATAATAGCATTGCCTAGGAAAATGAAGGAAATTTACCCTCCAACTAATGTTGTTAATAACACTTAGCTCTTTTATGGGATGGAAAGGACAAAGTTGAAAGCATGAAATAGTAGTAAGGATGCTTGACATTTTATTAAGAGTATTCAATGCAATCAATTATAATGGATGACAATTGTTGCTTAGATATCAACATTATATGTATGTTCGTGTGCGTATCTATGTATGTATATATGGATGTATGCGTAAATTTGCATATACATATATGTAAATAGATAGAAAAACACGAAGATATACATATATATATATATATATATATATATATAGATATATATATATATATATATATATTTGCACATACACACATACATATATTGCTATATATAAATGTATGTATTGATATGTGTGTATATATATATATATATATATATATATATATATATATATATATATATATATATATATATATATATATATATATATATATATATATTGCAATATAAATGAATGTGTGCATGTAACTTAATGCATATTCATAGGCATGTGCGTGTGTATCTGTGTGACTGTGTGTTGTACGCGTGGAGGTCCATGTGATAAAATTTAATGCTTAGCACGAAGCACTAAAATCAGATGCAACTAAAACGAACGTTTTGTTGCCGTCAAATATTTTAGGCGAAAATTTTAGGATTAAGAATTATATAATTCAATGAATGTTTAAAAGAATGCAATAAAAACTCACTACACCTTATTACCAGCTCGTTTATACAATATATATGATTTCACTGCTCATTTGTTTGTATACATTCAAATGTATGTAGGTATGTATGTGTGTATGCATGCATGCATGTATGTACAAAACGCACTGACATCGGAGATGTCAATTTTAAATTAACAGATATAAAATTTTATAGCAAGAAGCTTAATGGGATATAAGATGTGAATTATTTCGTTAAAATGTTGGCACCAGAATGTACTGGATTCTATCGTATTTAATATTAAACCTGTAAAAAATGCATAAGCTTCAGAATATATTTAGAAGGATAAAATATGTATTTGTGAGTGTACATATATATATATATATATATATATATATATATATATATATATATATATATATATATATATATATATGAGTGGTTGGCGTTAGGAAGGGCATCCAGCTGTAGAAACTCTGCCAAATTAGATTGGAGCCTGGTGTTGCCATCCGGTTTCACCAGTCCTCAGTCAAATCGTCCAACCCATGCTAGCATGGAAAGCGGACGTTAAACGATGATGATGATGATAATGATGATGATATAAATATATATATAAATATGTATATATATATATATATATATATATATATATATATATATATATATATATATATATATATACATATATATATATATACATATATATATATATATATATATATATATATATATATATATATATATATATATATATAGATAGATAGATAGATAGATAGATAGATAGATAGATAGATAGATAGTTAGGTAGGTAGATAGATAGATAGATAGATAGATAGATAGATAGATAGATAGATAGATAGATAGATAGTTAGGTAGGTAGATATCGCTCTGAGTGGCGTATAGAGCATTATTTGCCGATTTGTAGAATGGTTTTCCTTTAAATTGTGGGGTGTTCAAATTCAACCTTAATCAGCTTTGACTCTTCTAGCTCGACAAATTAAGTACTAATGGAATATTCTGGTATATACAATATTTTGATCCTGCGCGGCTTACCAAATCTGTGGCCTTGCTCTTTAGCAAATATCGATTATGAGGTTCGTCGTCAGCAGCGTCTGTACATCACAGGCATAAGGCAAATTAGGCTGTCAGCTGCATTCATTTAGTTTGAGGGTCACATCCTGCTGAGGTTTGTCATGCATTACAAGCTGGCTCAGTATAATATAATATGAATTGCTTTTGTAACTGGAGTTTATACTCAGGAAATCATTGATGGCACAATGCGTAATCTTGGGGTTTCCTGTCAAAATTATTCCGTATTTTTCTTGGTATATTAAGACCAGGTTAACATTATCAAATACGTCGTTCTCTTATAACATTTCGTTATCTTATTACCAGAACCTCCTTTGAGATTCTGGTTATAGTTTAGGAAATTGATTGATAATGTAGATGCTCCTTCGCTGTCAAGAAGAGAAGACAAGGACAATTCTTGAGATATTATTGTCCCTTCGCTCTTCGTCCTGCAAAGTGAGTAGTCTATCATTTACTATGGAAATCTGTACGAGACACGATATTTGCAAGATTGCTGTGTGCATTTAGTTCAATCCAAGGCGTAGATAAATAATTTGTTGTCAAATACTGATATCCTTTTATATCAGTAACGTACTACCTTAGAATTATAGCCTTCTTCCACGTATTAACAAACGTTATTCAGAAACTTTCGGCGGATTTGAAATGATGCAACTGTTATAATTCGAGGAAAAACAGCTTGCGGGGAAAAGCTTCTTACTTGTAAAATTGTTTCAAATCTAACTCGAGTAAAATTATAAATGCATCATTCACCCCTGATTGTAGCCTGATCGATCAAATATTTCAATAATCCAGGCGTCACACATCTTTCTTAGTATGCATCGATGATCACATACTCCAATGAGTCGTCCTGAAATCTAAAATTAGATAGAACATGGAGTGTGTTATATATACGCTACTTCGAACATATCCCTGGAGTAATAAAACCTTCGCCCAAAAATATGTTCTATTGTCGAACTAACTAAGGAGGACATGAATTAATTCACATATATATATGTGAGGAAGGATGCGTGTGTTTATGTTAGATTCATACATAAACGCATCAGCGTACATGCACGCACGCACACATACACACACACATACATACGCTCATATACATAGAGATACTTATGAGGATAACTCAATAATTATACCCATTCACGTTTCTGCAATTTAGTAAACAAATGAAGGCGGCGGACATTTACAACCCTTCCCCTTCAATTTAATGCGCCTACGAATATTTTTCTTGAAATGCTTTGTAACCCATTATCTACAAACTACTATTGATAAATTTTCTCTTTGTACTACTTCTTTTTCAATCTTTAAGGATCAATTATGAATCGCTGGCGCTCCAACAGGGCCGCACTATAATGACTAAAAGAAATAAAAGATAACTCATAATATATATATATATATATATATATATATATATATATATATATATATTTACACATATCGTTTTTATATATATAAATATTAGCGTTTAGATACGGTGAGTAATGATTCTAAATTCAGAATTACCAGATGTAAATATATTGGTGTAACTAAATATAAGTGCAGAGACGCATACAATAGTAAAAAGATATCACCGTATCTGAGGAGTGGGATTGGAGGCGGGATAAACTAATTAAATAACAGAGATATCTAACATTCTAAATAATGTCTACATGACTATTTTGTACTTGTTTTAATGTTTGAAGAGATATGTAAATCAGCAAAATATGTTGTTTGTTTTTCTCTTTGACACATGATCTCAATGTGTATTCATATATATATATATATATATACAAATACACACACATATATATATATATTTATCTATATATGCTTGCATGTATGTATATATGAATGTGTGAGTGTGTGAATATATAGTATTATATCCTCATGGTTTTATATTTTATAAAAAATCTTTAATAGCTAATTTGAAGATGCACGAAATACGTTAATGCTTTAGGGGGCAACGTAGGCTGCGAATCCTGTTATATATTTGAGCATATATCTGTATATGTAGAGGCGCGTGGCGTAGTGGTTAGGGTGTCAGCATCATGATCGCAAGATTGTGGTTTCAACTCCTGGATCGGGCGACGCGTTGTGTTCTTGAGCAAAACACTTCATTTCACGTTGCTCCAGTCCACTCAGCTGGCAAAAATGAGTAACACTGCGATGGACTGGGGAATACACACGTCATTGAAACCGGGAAACCGGGCCTATGAGCCTGGCTAGGCTTTAAAAGGACGCATTTATTTATTATGTATATATATGCATATACAACTGCGTGTTCATAGGAAGGAATATGCGTGAGAGAAAAACAGAGAGAATAAAGAGAGAGAGAGAATGAGAGACAGACAGAAAGATATTAGATAGTGACAGTGACGGTGTGATTGTGTGTGTACTGAACAAGTGTGGGAGAGTTAGGTCGATAAATAGGAAATGTAGGAGAAAATTAGGAATTGATATAAGTTGAAAATGTATGCAGAAGATAGCAAGTAAACAATAAATGAGAAAATAGACGAATATTTAGAGATAAATAACCTGCGGGTGTGTTCCCAATGTCCTTCTGCTATCGTTAGCGAAATGCGATAAACTAGAGAGCGCGTTATTATAATGAAGTGGCCATAAGGTATTTATATAAATCATTTATCATCGCAACCTCTACGGTGTCTACGTATACCTATCCACAAGGCATTGATCAGACGTCATAGCTGGTTTCTTTTCGTCATAGACACACTACGTACAGACATATATATGTATAAATATATATATGGATATATACAAGTATATAAACATATATATGTATATATATGTATATATATATATATATATATATATATATATATATATATATATATATATATATATATATATACACCCAGAATTATATACACATATATACACATATAAATATATATATATATATATATATATATATATATATATATATATATATATATATATATATATATACATATGTAGGGTAGTAAACTTTTATAAATTTCACTACCAGTGGCCTAGCATTATTAAAAATTCAATAGATGACATATTATTCAATTTGAAATAATGTATATTTAGACAAAGAGAAATTACTCGTAACAGGTCATTTCTACACGCTACGAAACAGTCAAAACGACCGAAAAACCATAAAATTTAAGTCATTTCAAAGAGAATTTGCCTAGGAAATTATTTTATTTACTAAAAAAAATTCGAAACCTTTAGGTATGGCCGTAATACAGGGAAAAAAGTTTTTATTTATTCATTGCCTTTGAAATGACTTAAATTTTCTGGTTTTTCGGTCGTTGTAACTGTCTCCTAGCGTGTAGAAATTACTTGTTACGAGTAATTTCTCTTTATTTAAATATATATATGTATATATGTACACACAGACGCACACACACCAACACACACACATGCCGGCGCGCGCACTCAGACACACGCACATACACACAGACTCACATTCACATATATATATATATATATATATATATATATATATATATATATATATATATATATATATAGAATATTATTTTTTCCTTTTTGTCATTTCGCAGTTCCCCATTCGTAAATGTACATCGACTGATTTGATGATTAGATAGATAACGGCATCAAAAGAGTCAATAATACACTCAAAGGGGAATTATATATATATATATATATATATATATATATATATATATATATATATATATATATATATATATATATATATATATATGTATATATATATATATATATATATATATATATATATATATATATATATATATATATATATATACATTCTTCTTTTCTTTAATTAACCAAACTGTTCTGCTAATAACATTTGATTATTATTGATAAATTTCTCATCTAGACTTAATCGATTCTTGTTACAGTCGATTAGGAGGTAATTTTGACGGACGTTCGCTTGACAAATATTTATACTGCATCAACCCTAAGCAGATAAGTGCTTCTGATTAAAACGAAAAATATTGACAAGTGGCATTTGAAAGGTTTTTCACGAATCACCATTGTTGTTGTTATTAAATGTTTTAGTTGCTGATGTTGTTTGTCTTCGTTTTACCACTACTACTACTACTACTACTGTTCGAACATACAGTTGTGTAGTTTGCTTTCCCTTATGCAAGGGTGGTCTTGCAATGTATGCTGCCTATAAACATTTCATTTCTTTGAATGAATAAAAGGAACACGAGAAATACTTCGGCGCCAGAGTGATCGATGACAAACCTGAGAAATATATTCAATTTCTGCTCTAGGCACAAGGCCTGAAATCTTTGGGGAGTAGTCCAGTCGATTAGATCGACCGCAGTATGTAAACTGGTACTTAATTCATCGAACCCGAAAGGATGAAAGGCAAAGTCTAACTCGGCGGAATTTGAACTCAGAGGAAGAAGACAGACAAAATAACGCTAAGCGTTTCGCCCGGCGTACTAGCATCTCTGCCAGCTCGCCACCTTAGCTTGAGCAATATATTAAGATTAATATGTATGTATGTAAATATATACACATATATACTGTCCACTTTAATTCTGTTTGCTGGCTGTGCACTGCTTCGATCTCACAAACCTTCTGCACTCGGATCCAGGGATCGTAGTTACACACACACACACAAAAAAACAAGCAAGCAAATACAAACACAAACACACAAACACACACACACACACACACACCCTTACACACGCAAGCACACATAAACACACACACACATACACATTCAAAAATTGCAAATGGAGGACGACACAGGAACACACGGGTAATTCACACACAAGACGTGGCCAAACTGTTCCCTCATCAACAATCATCCCAATATCATTACAATTTCGCGCTATTAGCAATAATATTGTTAAGATTCGTGACGTCAACAGCAGAAAATTGCCAGGTATAAATGACGGAACGTAAAGGATGGTGACGAAAACAAACAAATTATACAGGTAGCCGGCAGTTCCATAGATATGCACATATAAATATAGGCTGTATGGCTATAAGACAGTTTAGGCTTTTGTAGAAGTTACGCTTATGGAAAATGATGTCCTATAGGACATGAAAATGATTATATATATATATATGTGTGTGTGTGTGTGTGTGTGTGTGTGTGTGTGTGTGTGTGTGTGTGTGTGTGTGTGTACAGACATATATGGAGACGTAAACACAAAGAGAAAGGCACATTTATTCATATATTCCTACAGATCTCTATTGCATGTATTTGTATCTATCTTTCTATAATTCTGCCTGTGCGCGTGTGTATGCGTCCGTGTGCATGTGTATGTGAATGTGTGTCTATATGTATATGTATATATGTGGAGAGAGAGACAGAGACATAGAGACAGACAGACATTCATACACATACATACATACATAGATGCATACATACATACATACATATCTGCATACATACACATATACCTACATAGATGCTTACACACATACATACATACATACATACATACATACATACATACTGTCAAGTGACGTTTCTGTTCTTATAAACTGATTCTACAGGAAAATTGTGTATTTTTTGTATGCAAACGAATTTTCGGTTCTTATTTCACTAATTCACTTTAGAAAGAAAATACTGTCTCACATATATCATTTTATTTTCTTTGTTATGTAGAATCAATATAAACTAAGTTTACTAATGTTTGGAATTAAGCAACAGTTTCAAATACGTGCTAAAGTACGCAATTAAACAACAGCTACAACTAATTTAAATGTTGAAGATGTGGATTGCCTTAACAACTCCGTGGCTTTCAAATTATTCACTATCGTTATACTGATCATTGTCTCTTTACAATAAATGAAAACAGTTTACTCCACTTTGCTCTTGTGTCTAACTAATGAAACACATTCATTCTCTTATGTTGTGCACCCAGATTAAAATAGCAATAGTTGTAAGCTTAGGAATTTTGAGAAAATTAGAATTGCGCTATATCTTTCAATTCTCATTTAACTTGCTTGTAATTGGATATATATTACTTGGTTGTTGAATGAACATCTAACAATGTAGTTCCACATACATTTAGCCCATATAAATGATCAAATAATTATAGTAGATATACATTCTCTGACTCCACTGAAATATTCCCGATTCACTACTCTCACATCACATTAAACAATGCTGCAGTCTTCGTACTAATCACTGTATCAGGTTCGTCATTATCTCCACATAACGAATGTGTTTTTGTTTTACTTTTTCATTTGGTGTATAATTATAAAGAATGCAGAGGAACATAAATGGAATCAATAGGTTTTTTAGAGGAGATCATTGGAACGTCCTAGGTTTCAACGCTCAAAGTAAATACAGCAAATAAACTGTACATCCAACACTTTAGATCGTCTGGCAGAAAATCTCTTACTTTCACTAATTCTGAAGCACATTTTTAACTTCACAGTAAACATATTTTAGTCGGTTTCTCCCTAAAAATAACTTGAAGTATGTTAATCTCCCTTTAGCATGTTGCGTCATTACCGAATTTTGTAATATATTCCTTTTCTCTTTTAAAGAATATCCTAAAACAGAGTAAATTATATATTAAACTAACATCTAAAACTGCTTTCATTTTTTATGGGCTTACACCACATATCATTTTAAATAGACTCAGTAAAATCCCTTTTAAATGGATTTCAGAGAATGCATAGCATATTAGCTCAGCATGATGCTGTAAGCGTTCACATATATATATATTCCTTTTTGAAGTGCATCTTAAATTAGAGTAATGCACATATTTAAACAAGAGCTATAGCTATTTCGATTTTTCTAGAAAATGGATTTTACTCTACGATTTCTCATTAATATACATTTCAGTTATGTTATTTCTTACACATACTCAACGAAGAGCAGAAGAAAAATAAACTTCAAGAAACAGAACTCCACAACCTCTAAACTGATTTCTTTCTTTCTTTCTTTCTTTCTTTCTTTTTATTCTTTTTTTTTTTTGCACAAGCAGGCACTAAAATATCTTCTAAGCGCTGCCTATTTACGAATGAGTTATAACATTCGTTTTTCACTTAAAATTGTCTAGAGAACCATTTTGTACGCTTTGTCTTGATTTTTGGGAAGTTAAAAATAAAACAGACAAAAATAAAATAAATTCACAGATATACAAACTTCAATATATCAAAATATGAAAAGAAATACCGAAGAATGCTCTTTTACACAACGTTTCTTTTTTCCTTTACCATTTAAGATATTGTTCCTTTTCACTTCATTTTCATACTATTTCCTTTTTTATGAATTTTATTATTGTTGTTATTTTTAGTGTTATTATTTTTCTGTTTACCTCTTTTTTACTTTTCATTTTTTTCACAACTATTCTGTCAGAAATCAATACCATTGATATTATGTTTCATTGTTCTTGAAAAAAATTCTAGGGAGAAAATAAATAGAGAATTGAATAAAAAAGAATTAATAATATAAATCGAAAAAATATTTGAAAATAAAAAGTGTGATAGAGAAAACAAATATTGTCCATCGTCTTTGTACAAGAAAATGTGGTCAAAACAATGGAAACCATTCGAAGAATTCCTATGGAGACACTTATTGTGCCAATGGTGAGAGCAAACTAAGTTGAGTGTGTTTTTGTGTTTGTATGCGTCAGTTTTCCTTGTCTCTTGTAGGTTTGTCTTCAACTCGTTTTATATTGTTCGCTTCTACTACAAAAATATATCGTCTATTTAAAGATTAAAAAAATGCGTAATACATTAAATGCTTGTCCTGCTTGCAGGATGAAGAATTTTCCAACTAAATATTCAAATCGTGTGAAATGTGAAGGTTTTCTAGTAATAACTGGGTTGGTAATACACAAGGGTGGATGTATTCATACAATCCAGCGAAAATATATTCGGTGAATTGTATAAAAGCACACATACACATCTCTCTCTCTTTATATATATATATATATATATATATATATATATATATATATATATATATATGTGTGTGTGTGTGTGTGTGTGTGTGTGTGTGTGTGTGTGTGTGGGTGTCTGTGTGTGTATGCGTGTGTGCATGCATACACACCTCAGTATGTATGGTCCTTGTTGTAAGGTATATGGTAGTAGGTAATTCAAGAGGTAAACCGTAGTTTAATGTATATAAAGACGATAAGAAAATGGAGAAATAAATAACAATGAAAACTAGATCTTTGGTGTTATAAAGCCATTATTTAATTACTTAAGTAATAGGAGAGTATATTAGATAAATTTACAGCTGTTTCCGTATATGAGGCTGGAATAAATATGCATAATGGATTTATAACACAAAAGATCCACTTCTCATTGTTATTTATTTCTTTAGAAATATGATAGATCGCTGACCACTACATTTATATTTTTTCCTCCTCGTTTCTCTCCTTGTTTCTTTCCGTGTTACTTTCAGTTGAAGAGCGAAGGCTCGAAACGTCAAATACTTTCTCAATTCCCGAGCGTTAAACTAATACATCCATTTGTTCTTTACACCACCTGTCTTCGTCTGTTGTTTTTTTCGTGAATTCTCCCATATATATATATATATACACGAAAGAAGAAGTGAGCGTGTTTATACAGAGATGTATATAGTTTTTTTCATAATGAAAACTAATAGTTGGTTTTCTCTTTCACATTTAAGGACACCAATTTCATCCGTTATTAGAAAGAATAAGTATATTCCTTGGTCCTCTAAAAAATCTAACTTGAATCTTGTCTTTTATTTACTCTCGTTCAGTTAACATATACACTTTTGATATTTCAAATGCTTAAGTGTTTGCTCATGAAGAAGTATATACATCTTGTCTGTCTCAATGGAGACAGTACACAATTGAATTTTTACAAATCTATATTCCATTACATATTGATCATGCCGATTGTATCAAATACTAATATTCGACGAGGTAAAAGAGCAATAATGATTGTAATTTTGTTTTATTGCATACTACATATAAAGTACTTATTACTTGTCTGTATATGTGGTATAAAATAAACAAATATTTGTTGACAGAAATATATTGCATAAAATCATATCGGCGATGAGCCGGCAAAGCAGTAACAACATTTTGAGTCAACGGTGACATAGCCGGTGAGTTATGAAGCCGGGAAAAATGCTTAGCAATATGGTGTTTGTTTTGCTTTCTGAATTAAAATTCTGCTGAAGCTGGCTTTGCATTTCATTCATTCGAGGTCGAAGATATAAGAACTAGTTGAACAACGGGCTCGTTCTTATCGAATGGTCCCCTGTCCTAAAATTTCAGGACATATGTATATGTATGTATATATATATATATATATATATATATATATATATATATATATACATATATATATATATATATATATATATATATACATATATATATATATATATATATATATATATATATATATATATATATATATATATATATGTGTATGTATCTATATATATATATATATATATATATGTTTCTATGTATGTATATAGACAATATGACGCCTGCGCTTGTTCACGTGGCTTTAGATATTGGTCTTAATTATCTGCATCCATCTATGTATGCGTACGTAATTGTGATTTTCCATATCAAACATCTATATTTATGTATGTATCTAACTGTCTCAACATTTCTAACCCTCTTTCCCTCGTACTACTACTACTACACACGCACACACGCATATATATATATATATATATGTGTGTATGTATGTATGTATGTATGTATGTATGTATGTATGAATTCACTTGAATGTATGTATATGCTTGTGTATGTGCGTAATTTAACATGCACAAACATATGTAACGTATATACCTAAATGCCCATTTTATAGATACCCGTATAAACGCTGGTGTGTACACATGCACATGAATATATACTCATAAATATTTGTGATTGTGTGCGTGCGTGTCTGAGTGCATGTGTGCCAAATTGCTACAACATCAGTCAAACTTACGTTGACTTATGTTTGACCTGATGTGGCCTCAAATACTTTCGCAGAAGCCGCAGTCAATAGAGGTTAGAGGTTATTTAGAACTCAATAATAACACGTTCATTATTTAAACCAACTAATTCGAAATTTGTTTAAATCATTCCGACTTTACTTGATCTACTATTTATTAAATTGCACAAATTTCAATGTTCGTGAATTCGTAACAGAACTTCCTAATTCAAATCACTTTACAATAGTTCGTATAAATATTTTCACTTCCTAATTCAAATCACTTACTACTAGTTTGCCAGATGTTATCGAAATGCTTCTATTTTTATTTCTGCCATTCCACTACAATTTTTTTATGTGTTTGCATCTTGTTTTTCAGCATACTTTCTCTCTTATCTTTCACCAGTATCGGTCAATGGGGTTGCATATGCTGTGGTCCTTTCTTAAGAGTTTTAATCGAAGAATTCGATCCCATCAGTTAAGCGTTTAGTCTCGTACTTCTGCCGACCAATTTTGCAGAAACCTTATTTACTGGTACGAGAACAGTGGTCATGCGTTAGAGTGGGGGTGGGGTGGAGAAATACAAACGTAAAAACACACTCACACGCATCAACCGCACAAAAATCCGACGGGTTTTCATAATTTTCATTTACAAAACGCTTGTCGGTTGGAGATTAAGAAGGTCGCTTGCACAAGTTGTGGCGCAGAAGTGAGTGTGTATGAGAGATTATAAATATTATATGCTCTATTATGGTTTTAGTTAATCCTATGGAAATTATGTGAGTGTGGTATAAAGAGATCCGGATCAATAAGTTATATAAGAATCAGGGTTTTACTATCTGATCTGATAGTGAAGCTTGATCTGTTGCTTGAGTACCAGGAACAAGTAATTCCAGCCTCGTTCTAACAAAGCTATATTTCCGTTTCATCTGTTTCTTGTATAGAATCACCCACCTTTCTATTTTGTGTGATCGAGTTGGCATTCGTTATTTTCTATGTGATTTATGTTGTATCTGAGAAGAATGTACAGGTTTTCTGTTTTGCATGAGTTTTCAGTGGTTGATGTTGTTTCGGCTAAGAATTGTTACAGAAAATATCATATCATTTTAGTGAGTTCTGAGATATCGTGCAATGTTTTCTCTGCATTAAGAAAAAAAAGTTATGTGTTTTATATATTATACAAACGTTTTAGAGATACGATTGTACTGTTAATCGGCAAGTGTCTAATAGAAGTTTCTTCTATTATTAAATGTCTGTAAGTGTCTAGCACGTAGTTAACGTAGCTAGTCTTGAAATGGGTTAATAGTAACCATCTATGATTTTGTTCTTAGGTTTTAACACACCAACAGCTCCAGTTAGAATTGATAGCGTCTTTCTGTCCATCACATTCATCCTGCCAACTTTAACCTATTTTCTTCCACTATTTTGTTCCCGACACCCGCTTTCTAACAGACCTGAAGAAAAAAACATCGATCAAAGTACATCAATTTTAGTAAAGCCTTAGTATTTATATGGGCTTGATCTATTCATTCTCTTGGAGTATAATCTAGACACCGCTTTTATGCAGATAAGCGAAACCATTTTTTCCTATTTTAAAGCCATTATTTTGCTTTCATTCCACCTTACTTTCACTTGTCCTGGCTTAGAGCATTTTTCACTCCATGGTTTTTATATTTTGGAATTCCGACAGAATTTTATGCTTGGTTTCTTCTAAAGCGTCATGATCTTATTATCATGAAATTATCTTCCTTCTGTTTAATTACCTTCCAGTTTGATTCCAGGTACGCTTTTTTCTCTGCTTACTTCAAACGCATTTACTACAATGATCTAATTTTCTTCCTACATCTGACATGTTTCTAAGCCCAATATCGATACTTCTAACAGAACTCACTCTCTCTCTCTCTCTCTCTCTCTCTCTCTCTCTCTCTCTCTCTCTCTCTCTCTCAGTTTTCCGTGGCCTCTGTGCGTACAGAGTTAGATATATCCCTTGAATATCACCTTTAATTTGATGACGAAAAATAAAAATAATTGATTTCTTGTTTTATAAGAATTTCATTTCATGTAAACCTATATTTATAATATTATAGAATTAATCTCCATCTGAGACGGATTGCATATTTATAAGTTTTCTCTTATTTATAGTATTCAATTTTCAATATTCACCTGATTCTCCAGAGCTAATCTTATTTTTTTTTAATTCTCACAATACATTAATTGTGTATTGCTGTCTAGTCTCATCTCCGAAATGAATATAAGAGGATACAGTTTAATTATTAGATCTGAACGAACTATTTATTGCTTTAAAATTAATTTATCTTGAATGAATACGTGAACACTTAGAAACGTATCGAAATGACTATTAACATTTTAAGTAGTTTTAAATCCTTCAGGAGTGGGGGTATGCTTTTTTTGTGTGTGTTTTTGTTACAATTTGGCCATAGCATTTATACCTATTTCAGTATTTACATACAATGGCTCCAATGCATATGACTGTAGTATACAATCAAATGGATTTTAGCCTTCACTCTGGCATACAAATATACCCTTTTTTCCTCTTTTACACTTTTACTTGTTTCAGTCATTTGACTGTGGCCATACTGGAGCACCGCTTGTAGTCGAGCAAATCGACCCCAAGACTTATTGTTTGTAAGCCTAGTACTTATTCTATCAGTCTCTTTTGCTGAACCGCTAGCTTACGGGGACGTAAGCACACCAGCACCTCAGCTTCGGTTGTCAAGCGATGGTGGGGGGACACACACAGACATACACATACACGCACACACATGCATACACATAATACACACACACACACAAACACACACACACACACACACACACACACACACACACACACACACACATATATATATATATATATATATATATATATATATATATATATATATATATATATATATATATATATATACGACGGACTTCTTTTAGTTTCCGTCTACCAAATCCACTCACAAGGCTTTGGTTGACCCGAGGCTATAGTAGAAGACACTTGCCCAAGGTGCCACGCAGTGGGACTGAACCCGGAGCCATGTGGTTGGTAAGCAAGCTACTTACCACACAGCCACTCCTGCGCCTATGTATAGTCTATAATCTTATTATATCGCTGTCATTCAGTTTCAGCATTTTGTGACTAGGGCGATATTTTACGGTAACCAACTAGTATAATTTTAAAATAAGCACGTTTCAGGTCATCTTTTGATTAACTTGTGTTTTATAGAAATTCTCCTCATTGCAGTCCTAGTTATAGAGTTAAAACTAAACCTTCACTGGTTCATACAATAGTGCCAGAAAATATCTCTCAGAAGTGAATATATGCATTTTATTTCTTTTTCATTTTTGAGTACGAAGAAATCGTTAATCTTTGCAGTTGTGTGTGTGTTCCATAAAGCTTTGGTCATTTCTTTTCCTGAAATGGCAGAGTAAACTTGCAAGCTATCTTAAGTGTTTTTTTTAGAATTTGATTCGCTGAACATCTGCTCGGTGTTGAATATATTTTTTGTTTTTTATTGAGTCCCAATGTGTTCACTTTTCGTTTAAAGTAGTGTCTCGACCAGTTTTATATAATTTTTCACAAATGGTCAGTTTTGAAAATTGTTTGAAAAACAAAGAACAAGCGGTCAAGAATTTCCACTGTTCATAGGTCATCTCGTGCGCTGACACTATATCAGATAACCTGCTGATAAGCGACAAGGAAAAGTTGATGGTCGTTGGACATAGTATGTTCGATAAGGCATTCAGAGATATATATCTATATTACTCTGAACGGAGAACTAGACTAGACCTTTTTCATAAGGAGAGAAAAGGAGTCGGGTGTAATCAGGTTCCTCTTAGCTTCAATTACAATGAAGGAGCGAAGCGAAATAAATAGCTTACTTACATAGCATATAAGCTCATTCTCAAAATACCCACCACATACAAACGCACGTGCACCACGTGTACAGACACACGCCCACACACACATATATACATGGTGGTCGTGGGTATCCGTGTATCTGTCCGTCGCCCGCACAGTTGACGTTATACAATCTACAGCAATAGGAGCGTACGTATTTTTCTCCTTTTCTTCTCTCTTTCTCTGCCCATTTCACTTTTTTCCATATTTGTTGATGTATGTGTGTATACAGATATACAGACGGGTTTGTGTGTACGTGAGTGCGTATATGTATTTGTGTAAAAGAGATGAATATGACTTTTCAACAAACATCCTTGTAATATTTAAAATAAGCTGAGGATGAGAGCTGGCGACTATCTTTAGCATGCCAGGCAAAATGCTTAGCTGCATTTCATCCGTCTATACATTTTTACTTTATATTGCATCGAGAGCAGCTTTGCTTTTATCCTTTCGGGACTCATAGAAGAAGTACCTATTGAGCACTGGAGCCGATGTAATTCCGCCTAAATTACTGACCTTCAACCAAAATTTTAAAATATTTAAACAAAAGTGATAGAAGCAACGAAAAATGGGCTTCGTCAGCACCTAATATTGAATTCTTTATGCATTAGATATAAAACACACGCGCGCGTGCACACACATGTATGTGTGAGTGTGTGCAAATTAATTAAATTAATTAATAATTAATTGTAATTACGTATGTGTGTGTGTGTCCAATATATATTTTGAGAATATATCATGAAATGTGCTGCAGAATCATTGTATTAGTATAGAACATTCAGGGCAATTATCAACTTCAAATACAACAGAATGTTTATTTAAAGCTATCTGCAAATTATACTCTCCGAAACGACACTATTATATTTAACTATACCATACACAGTTCAATATCCCATTATATTAAGCAAGTCCTATACGTAACAAAAGACGATCGTTATCCATTTCAAGCTATTTTCGTTGAAAATTTTACGTTGCCTCAGGAACGTTGTCGAGGAGTCCTTTGTAATCTGTCTTACAATGTTTAATATTTAATTGGAATTCCCAAATGTGTTCACAGAATAATATCACTGAAAAATATAAATGAAAATAAAGGAGAAAAACAGAATTTTTATTAGTTAAGTCTGCGATACTCGCATATGCGAGTTTTGTATGTGCACGTGCGATGTTTTGGTATATGTTTCAGTGTTTGTGTGTGTGTATGCTTGTGTCTGTGTGTGTATGTGTGTGTGTCTGTGTGTGTGTCTGTATGCATGCATATATATATATATATATATATATATATATATATATATATATATATATATATATATATACGCATGCGTACATATCTGCATAGTTCATATGTATCATATGTACTTATATGCATACATACAACTGCTTATACATGCATACATACATATATATACATAGAAACACACCCATATATATATATATATATATATATATATATATATATATATATATATATATATATATATATATATATATATATATGAGTATGTATATATTTATAAACAAATAGAGAAATAAATATAGAAATATAGAAACGTATATATAGAAATGTGTAACATACACGCACACTTATATGACGTATAAAAACATACATCTACCCATACTACATCAGAGACCCATAAACATGTATGTAGTTGCGTGAATGGAGTCGATTTCAAAACTAGGAGATAAAATTAAATTTTAGTGATAAATTTAACAACATAATTAACGCTGAGAATTAAGAATTAATGAGTAAAACATTAAAAATAACGATATTGCAAAAATTGAAAAAAAGAATATATGTATACTTACAATGAAAAGTAATTAATACTGACAATTAACAAAACATTTGAAAAATATTGTATCTATAGGAGAATATGACAGGAATTGCAAAATACAGAAACCAGACATGTACTGCGTGAAAGCTTATAAAAGAAGGTGAAAGTGCATTTATGTAAAACATAACATCCATTGAAATTCCTATAAGCTTGTACCTTTCGCACAAACTGATGTTTTACATATTACCGATTGTTAACAACCATTTTTCGGCTTTGACGCATGAAGTCTGTGAATTCGCCACCGAGGAAAGAACATCATGTCGAAACATCATGACTAGTTATAAAATACAGCATTGTGAGCAAAGCTGTGTGATTTTAACGTACACACTTCTGTTCTCAACGTACATATCTCGGGGATAAATTTTCTGTAATAAACTATAGTAACTCGTACCATTGTAGGTATGTTGACTAAATAAATTTACTAAAATATATTACTGCGTATAAGTAAAAATTATTAGTGATTATTATTGTTTCATTTAAATTAGAGTACTGAAGTATTTATGATATTTAAAAATGCCTTTCTATTTCTTGGTGATGTAAATAAATTCACTAATTCTTCGCGTGTGCAATAGGAATATCCTAAAATATGTCGAAACGCATCGCAATCCTTTTTTAGTTATTGTATAAAAGTTGGAATCCTCTGTTGTTGAATGATTATCTTCTCTACTTCCAATTTTTTATCACTACTTCTTCAGGCATATTTAGACAACAGCATTGTGTTTCCATATTCTGGATGTCAAGAGAACACCTTTGCTGAAAAAAGAGCATTTCTTAGATATAAAGTTGTTTTCTTTTATTTTTGTTTTATTCAAGACGGTGGAGTAGCTGTGTGATAAGAAGCTTGCTTCCCACCCACATGGTTCCGGGTTCAGTCCCACTGCGTGTCACCTTGGACCAGCGTTTTCTATTATAGCCTCGGCCGAACAAAGCCTTGTGAGTGGATGTGGTAGATGGAAACTGAAAGAAGCCCGTCATGCACACACACACACACACACACACACACACACACACACACATATATATATATATATATATATATATATATATATATATATATATATATATATATATACACACTAGATGACTTACCCAGTAATTCCTGAGAAAGCGAGGCTTATCCCTTGGTTCCGTTCTCATAATTATTTCGCTAATCCAATATCAACAATACAAAGTATGTAGCCCTTTGTGCATTTAAAGAGAATACCAAACTGTCTTACACATGATCTTGCTTTTAGGAATTCCCAATAAATTATGAATAGACACATTGTGAAGTCACTTATGTAATAAAATTAAATTAGTTACACGATAGTAACAATTCAAATATAGTAGCCCATAATGTTGGTGTGTTTAAGTCCCCCGTAACATAGTGGTTCGACAAAAGAGACCGATAGAATAAGTACTGGGCTTACAAAGAATAAGTGCTGGAACCAATTTGTTTGACTAAAGGTGGTGCTCCAGCATGGCCACACTGAAAAAAAAAAGCAAAAGTGTAAAAAAGTAAAAGAGTAACAGTTAGCAAAGAAATAGTAGCGTTCTTTTTTTTCTTCTGTATGATGAAAGGTAGACATTAGACTCGATATGCTAGTGTTGTAGCATTATGGCGTTGGAGCTGACGACAAGAAATCGTGGATGTTAGTATTACGCAGATATGGTAACTAAGACAACTTTGTGTATACGTGTGTACCATATGTTTGGCTGGTATAAAGAGCTTATCTTCAAATCTTTGTCTAAATCTCCCTGTAATATTTGCTGACATATTTGTGTTATTTCTCTTTGCTGGAAAGTGCTTATGTATTAGATTCACCCGCTGTGCTGTATGAGAAACAGCATTTTAACAAAATTAGGTTTAAACATGATGCTTTTCCTGCTATTTATATCACTGAATTGTCTTGCATTCTTGCAAATATTGTATCATGGCTTATAATTCACTCTGCCCAAACTATAATAAATATCCCTGTGTTAGTCACTAAGAATATATTTGATGGTTGGGAATGCATTTCCTAGTATTGTTTTGAAACTTTTGTAGGAGACCAGCAGTTGTTGGGGAGGGTACAAGTCGATGGCAACGATTCTATTGCCCAAATGGTACATATTTTATCGACTCCGAGAGTAGGAAAGGCGAAACTGACCTCGGCAGAATTTGAACTCAGAGCACAAAGACGGAAGGGTGTGCGTATATGTACATGTGTATGTTAGTGTGTATCTGTTTTTTACCCCACCAACGCTTGACAAACGATGCTGGTGTGTTTACGTTTCCGTAAACTACCGGTTCGGCAAAAGACACTGATAAAATAAATACCAGGCTAACAAAGAACAAGTCCTGGGGTCGATTTGTTCGACCGAAGGCGATGTTGCAGCATGATCGCAGACAAATGACTGAAAGAAATAAAAGAATAAAAGACACACACACACACACACACACACATATATATATATATATATATATATATATAGATATATATATATATATATATATATATATATATATATGATCATGGCTGAATGTATTTGTATCTGCATACGCGTCTGCATGTGTGAAGGTTTAGAAGAACAAATCTTTATTTTATCCGCCTTTCATAGTCCCAGTTTTCCTGACAACTAAGTCCGAGCAACATCATTATTGGACGCCTTGACTTCAACCGTCTTCAGTTTTTCTTCTACATTCAAGTGACGTATTTATCATTTTAGCTATTTTCGTCATTTTACCACTCATTTTCGCTCCTATTTGTTGCTGGTGTGTTGTTGCTGATGATGTAGTTGTTGATGTTGTTGCTGTTTATTTTTTGGGCTATTTTTTAATGATTTTATGAAATGACCAGATCAGTTTCTTTTTTGTGTAGTGTTGAATGTTGTTGTTCTTTCTTGCACTGTTTCAATTCGTTTTCTTTTAAATTCTGTAAAGCAATAACACTTTACAAAGATGATTTCAGTGCGAAGAAGAAGTAGTATGTCTGGAGGGACTAAACAAGTAAGAGAAAAAAATGAATAAAAAAAGACTAAGACAATGTGATTGAAAGAGAGAAAGTAACTCTAAGAGAGATACAGTCATACAGAAAGACAAACAGATTCAGGGCGAAAGGGAGAGTTGGAATGTCGGAGGGATACTGGAGATGTTGTTGTGTGCACGTATCACTATATAAGCTTGTGTGCGTGTGAGTTCGTGTCTGTGTGAGTGGTATGTGGGTTTATGGGTGACAAGGATCTCTAATGTGAGAGACAGGAACTAAACGTCAGAAAGAGTGATGGGGTGAGGGGTAATAAGAAAGAGTGAGAAAACAACTGGGGAGCGTATGCTTAAAACACTACATATCAAAAAACGAGGAAAAAAAGTAATAAAGCGACTCAGAAGAACCAGAATCAAAATGAATGACAAGAGAGAAAGAAAAAAAGAATATCGTGAAGACATAGTTAATGAAAATAAACACAGATGTTGAAAGATGTAGAGAGAATGTTACTAAATAGAGGGAAAAAGGAGGAAAAACGATTTTTGAAAATATCATTTATCCGTGAGCATGCAGGTGTAGTTAAGAGCTCCTCTTCCCAGTCACTTAGTTCGAGGTTCGATCTAATCTATATCAACATGGCTAAGTGCCTTCTCGTATAGCCTCGGGCTACTGCAATAACCTGTAAGTGCAATTCTATCCTCAGTGTGTATGTCTGAGTGTTTTTATCCTTCGGTTAACAAAGACAACACACACACTGTCATATACAAACATATAGGTGCATGCCTACACACATATGTATACATATATTAATGTATGTATATATATATATATATATATATATATATATACATATATATATATATATATATATATATATATATATATATATATATATATATATATATATATATATATATATATATATATATATATATATATATATGTATATACATATATATATATATATATATATATATATATATATATATATATATATATATATATATTATATATATATATATATATATATATAATATATATATATATATATATATATATATATATATATATGTATATATATATATATATATATATATATATATACATACATTAATATATGTATACATATGTGTGTAGGCATGCACCTATATGTTTGTATATGACAGTGTGTGTGTTGTCTTTGTTAACCGAAGGATAA